>NC_039358.1:221036690-221336690 GCF_003573695.1 Papaver somniferum
AACGTAATTGAAACTTTTCATGACTTTCGTCACTAGGTGTAGATAAATTTGATCAAAGCGAAACGCTTTACCAACACACGATTTCGAGAAAAAGATAAATAGTGAATACTCAGCTCGAAATGTCAAATGTGTATGATCCAGTCTATATAGCATACGACTTTTTGTCTCATAGGAAGTAGGAGATAGAAGAGATAGACTTTTGAGTGTTAGATAAGTTCAAGTCTTCATATACCTTTTTGTTGATGAAGTTCCACGGTTCCTTGAGTAGATCTTCGTCGTTGTATGATGAATCGCCATGAAGTCCTTGATCTCAACTACACTTTTCTATCATAGTCGGAGACTTAACTATGTAGACTAGAAATCAAGACTCATAGTTTTGATCACTAACATTCACAAACATGCTTGAGATAGCAAAGCATGCGAGGTCGACCGAGCTATGCTCTAACAATCCCCTCTTTGTCAATTTTAGTGACAAAACTATTAATACATATGGAATACAAAAAAGATAAACTTTAATGGCTCCTATTCCATAGTCTAATCTTCAACATTCCTTGAAATCTTCGTCCTTCCAAGTACTCCAATGATCCCAAAGGTTGTAAGTTTAGCACCACCGTTGTTGAAGATCCGTAGCTATAACAATGAGAGAAATCGAGATTCTCGATCATTATTATACAGTGTCATAGTATCATTATGTAACATCAAAGTCCAATTGCATCATGAATTTAACAACAATACTATGGTGATATGTATCACTCCCCCTTAGTCAATACTCCATCTCGATCATGGAAACCATTCCCCCTTACACAATGATCCGAAAAGCATATGTATTTGTAGTGTGAACTACATTATTTCTCCCCCTTTTTTTCAATAAATTGGCAAAGGTAAAAGAACGGGATCATAATGAAATTTCCAGAAAAGACATTTCATAGACTAAAAGAAAAATACATACCAACTTTATTTAGATGCAATCATAAAGCCGAAGCTAAATGCATTCATCAAGGAGTTTTAAGATACAAGATAACCCCTATAAAATTCCACAGTCGCACACCCCGCAAGATATTACCATTAAGCACAAGTTCAAAAGAACTCTCCCCCATTTGATGTCATTCCCGAAAGAACAACAAGAGCGACCTTAATTTCAAAAGAAAAAAAGGATTTTGAAGCACTAAAGAGATACTAAAAAGACAATAATGACAATCCTACAAAAACTGAACTGGAAAGTACCTACTGGAGTTTCAGACTCAATTGCCCAAAAGATAAAGATAAGCATAGGGAAAGAGTCGATGAAACGTTTTAATGAACCAAAACAACACCAATAGACTGCCGCAAGTGTTGAAACGTTGCAGTGTCTAAGGGTTTGGTGAGAATATCAGCCAATTGTTGTTCGGAAGGCATAAACTCCATACTGATGATATCATTTTCATAAAGATCACGAATAAAATGGTACCTTATGTCAATGTGCTTTTTTCTTGAGTGCTCAACAGGATTCTCAGTGATTCGAATCGCACTGGAGTTATCACAAAAGATCTTCATTATTCCAGTATCAATTCCATAATCAACAAGCATCTGTTTCATCCATAGGAGTTGAGTACAACATGATCCGGCAGCAATATATTCTGCTTCACATGTGGACAGGGATTGAGAGTTTTGCTTCTTGCTATGCCACGCTACAAGATTGAGACCTACATAGTAGAAGCCCCCTGATGTACTTTTTCTGTCTTCTACACATCCTGCCCAATCAGCATCAGAATAAGCAGAAAGGTCAGCATTAGTATCAAAAGTGTACGAGAGACCATACCCAACAGTGTGATTTATATATCGTATGATTCTCTTTGCAGCTGCAAGATGAGATTCTTTTGGATCCGCCTGAAACCTGGCACAACAACCAACACTGAAAGAAATGTCAGGTCTAGTAGCTGTAAGATACAAAAGGCTACCTATAATGGATCGATATAATTTTTGATCCACTTTTGCTCCTTTCTCATCCCTGTGCAATTTACCAGTAGTAGGCATAGGAGTCAACTTAGGAGACGACTTATCCAGACCAAATCTTGACACAAGATTACGTGCGTACTTCTCTTGGGATAAGTAAATACCCTCCTTATGTTGTTGAATCTGTAATCCTAAGAAGAATTTCAATTCACCAACATTGCTCATTTCAAATTCTTTAGCAAGAGAGACTTGGAAATCTTTTGCGAATTTTTCAGAAGTTGATCCATAGATGATATCATCTACATATTTGAGCAATGACCACATCTTTCCCACTCCATTTGGTAAACAATTTTTATCACTCCTCTTGAAAAACCTTTTCTAATAAGAGAGGTAGTAAGTTTCTCAAAGGCTCTTGGTGCTTGCTTCAATCCATATAACGCCTTTTTGAGCTTTAGCACATGATCTGGGAAATCAGGGTTTTCGAACCCCTTAGGTTGAGCGACATAGACTTCCTCTTTTAAAATTCCATTCAGGAACGCTGATTTTATGTCCATCTGAAACAACTTAATCTTGAGAAAGCAGGCATGGGCCAAAAAAGTCGAATGGACTCAAGACGTGCCACAGGTGCAAAGGTTTCGTCAAAATCGATTCCTTCAATCTGTGAATATCCTTGAGCGACAAGTCTAGCTTTATTTCTGATAATTGTGCCAAATTCATCATACTTGTTTTTGAATATCCATTTGATACCAAAAATATTGACATTTGGAGGACAAGGTACACGTTCCCATACATCTTGTCTTTCAAATTGATTTAACTCTTCATGCATCGAATTTACCCAAAAGGGATCTTTCAGAGCTTTATCAATATTCCTTGGTTCCACCTGTGAAAGATAACAATCAAAATTGCATATATTTTGAAGTTTATCCCTTATTTTGGATGTAGAATCCCTTCCCCCAATGATACTGTTGGGGTCATGATTCCTTTGAACCCAAAGATGTCGTGGAGGGACACGTTCTTGTTCATCAGGAATGGCTTGATCAATGCTCTTCTCCTCGTCACTAGAAATGTCAGGATCAGTAACAGTTGGGATAACTTCAACTGATTCTGGAATTTCTTTGACTTTCTCAATTGTCTCAGTTGGAGGAAACTCAGTAGGAAAACTATCTTGACGAAAATTACTAATGTCGTCGATGATAACATTAGCAGATTCCATCATGACTTGTGTTCTGAGATTAAAAACTCGAAAACCACGACTATCAGAAGCATAGCCAAGAAAGATACCTTCGTCACTTTTGGTGTCGAATTTCCCTTTCTGTTCTCGATCTTTCAGAATATAGCACTTACTTCCAAACACCCTGAGATAGTCTAGGTTGGGTTTCCTTCCATACCATAACTCATAAGGCGTGTTAAGGGTTTTATACCGTAAATACACACGGTTGATCAAGTAACATGATCTAAAGACAGCTTCTCCCAAAAATCTTAAAGGTAAGTTTTCGTTGTGGAGCATTACCCTGGCCATTTCCTGGATGTTCCTATTCTTTCTCTCAGCAACTCCATTATCTTGAGGAGTAATTGGTGGTGAGTATTGTTGAATGATCCCCAGTTCGTCACATAACTCAAATACCTTGGTGTCTTTGAATTCAATGCCACGATCGCTTCTAATTTTCTTTAGTTTGAGACCTTGTTCGTTCTGGATCCTTTTAAAAATAATCTTGAATTCACTAAGTATTTCATTCTTATGGGATAGGAATGCAACCCAAGTAAATCTGGTGTAATCATCTACCATAACTAAAGCATACTTCTTACCGGCAACAGTGGGTTGTTGAATTGGTCCGAAGAGGTCCATATGAATCAAATCAAGTGGAGCTTTAGTGAGAATATCTTGAGATGATTTGTGGTGAAATTTCGTTTGCTTACCCTTTTGACAGGCACTACATACACCTTTAATCTTTGCATTGATTTTGGGAGTGCCTCTAACAAGTTCTTTGTTAATGATCTTAGTTAGAAGGCGACAATTGATGTGACCAAAACGCTCACGCCAAAGATGTGTAGATTCCACTTTAGTCAAATTGCAACGGCTGCTAAACTGAGTATCAAGAATATAACAGTGGTTTTTACCACGAGTTCCTTGAAAAATCACTTTCCCAGATTTGTCAACAATGTCACATCCATTCGCATTGAATACAACTCGTTGGCCCTTGTCGTAAATTTGACTAATAGAAAGAAGATTAGCAGTCATACCTTTAATGTATACCACATCATGGATTTCTGGAACATCGGGTAGCTTGATCGTTCCCTTTTAGCTAATGTAGCAACAACATCCATCACCGAATGTTACAGGGCCTCCTTCATAGTCAACAGACGAAACAAACCAAGTGAGATCACCTGTCATATGTCGACTACATCCACTATCAAGAAATCATTGAAAGGGAGATGTGGATCTTAAAGCAAAGACAACCATATTACTCGTACTTCTCAATTTAGAGTTTCCTGGTAGTGTTGTATGAACTTTTAGAGAATTATACAGTTGTTTAGCTTTCTTCCAAAGATTACTTACAACGTTAAGACTCTTTTGAAAGAACATACAAGCTTGATGTATATGATCGGATGGATCACAACATGAGCCTATGCTTTGAAGATTGTCTGACTGGTTCCTTGCCATATCAGTTTTCTCAACATTCTGTCGTTGATTACTATCTGATTTATGACTTTTCTTGAAAAAGGAACAACTGAGATTTTTCAACTTCTCAAAGGGAGTATTTCCAGATATCAAATCCTTAAGAATTGCAATTTCTGCAACAAGACCATAGTTGATCCGGATTTGTTCATCCAACCCTTTTTGAAGAGTCACCAGTTTGTCAGACCTTTTCTTGCGGTTGTTTTTGAAACCTGGTGAAGCGTCTATTGAGACTTTATAGTACATATAGTCAGATCGCTACAAACACAGACTTTTGAGGTCTTTAATGTGTTTGCCTGCTCTGATACCAATTGAAAAAACGGGGGTCTAACAACATCACCAAATATTTCGCTTAGCAATCTGTATGGACTAACTCCGAAATACTTTGCTAGAGAATCAACTAGACAGTCAGACTCAATCTAGATAAAAGTATCTCAAGGAGTTAATATCTCTCTCTTGATTTGATTTTTACTCAAGCTAAAAACAATAGCCAGTCATTATCAAATACAAGGAATAACTTGGACGGTACCAAAGAACAATATCCAAGGATCAATCAATATCAATCAACAAACCAAAGGTCATATTTCCATATGATGATCACGAACGCATAACCTGTATTATTTCAATTATATAACAAATATAATGCGGAAAAGAAATAACACAGATACCAGAAGTTTTGTTAACGAGGAAACCGCAAATGCAAAAAAAACCCCGGGACCTAGTCCAGATTGAATACACACTGTATTAAGCCGATACAGACACTAGCCTACTCCAAGCTAACTTCGGACTGGACTATAGTTGAACCCCAATAAGTCTCCCACCGATCCAAGGTACAGTTGTACTCCTACGCCTCTGATCCCAACAGGATACTGCGCACTTGATTCCCTTAGCTGATCTCACCCACAACCAAGAGTTGTTGCAACCCAAAATCGCAGACTTGATAATAAACAAATCTGTCTCACAAAGAAAAGTCTATCAAAGGATAAATCTGTCTCCCACAGAAAAACCCTAGGTTTTGTTCCGTCTTAAGATATAAAATCAAGGTGAAAAGGAACCAATTGATAATCCGGTCTTATATTCCCGAAGAATAACCTAGATTAATCAATCACCTCTCAACAATCCTTCTTGACTACACAAGCGGTTTGTCGAGGAATCACAAACAGTGAGACGAAGATGTTTGTGACTTCTTTATCTTGCCTATCGGAGAATTCTCACGATCTCAAGCCAATCAATAGATTGTACTCGTACGATAGAAGATGCAAGATCAGATCACACAACTACGATAAAAGTAGTATCGGTCTGGCTTCACAATCCCAATGAAGTCTTTAAGTCGTTAACCTAGTTTTAGAGAAGAAAACAAAAGGTTAAAGGAGAATCGACTCTAGCGAGCGCACTAGTATCACACAGACGTGTGGGGATTAGTTTTGCACAATGATAGATGTCTCCTTTATATAGCCTTCAAATCAGGTTTTTTCCTTAGTTACAAAGCAAGCCATATTCACCGTTAGATGAAAACCTGATTAAGATTCAAGCTAATATTTCTCAACCGTTAGATAAAAAAACTTAGCTTGTCACACACACTTGGGTAGGCGTTTACTGGGTTTGTGAAAACCGTGCCCAAACGTGTACGTGTATGTTGGTTCAATCATAGTAACCCAAAAGGTTAACCATATGGGCAATTTATAGTAACCTATTTCTTCTTCACCATAACTAGTTCAATTGACTCATATGAACTAGTTAGAGAGTTGTTCAATTGCTATGAGATCTTATGTAACTACACAAGACACAATTCAAACAAAGATGATTCGATTCGATTTGAATCGGCTCATGAACTTTATAGCCACGGTTTGCATAAAGCATTCTTTAGTAATTTAAGTTTCATGTTCAGAGCACATCTTTAGATCATAACCACTTAAGTTCACAAACAAGTTCGAGGACTTAAGGAAACTTGCAGAGTTTTCCAAACTCAGCAGAAAATCTCGGCAAAGAGACTTACTCCAGTTCGCGGACTAAACACGCAAACGAGTTTTTGGAAATCCCAGCAGTAATTCTCGGTAAGAGAACTTCCGTCAGTTCGCGGACTGAGTTCACAGACTGGGTTCGCGGACTTGGCAAAGCCAATTCCTCCGGTTTCTCTCAATCAACAAAGTTCGAAAACTTCGGATTAACGAATACATGGTTATGTAATATAAACTCTCATTCCAATCGTTGAGACATTCTCAGAGGATGTTATATAGCCGTTATTCAAAGACCGTTTCACGTCAGAGCAATTCTTAAAGTAATTGAAACTTTTCATGACTTTCTTCACTAGGTGAAGATAAACTTGATCAAAGCGAAACGCTTTACCAACACACGATTTCGAGAAAAAAATAAGTAGTGAATACATAGCTCGAAATGTCAAATGTATATGATCCAGTCTATATAATATACGACTTTTTGTCTCATAAGAAGTAGGAGATAGAAGAGATATACTTTTGAGTGATAGATGAGTTCAAGTCTCCACATACCTTTTTGTTGATGAAGTTCCACGGTTCCTTGAGTAGATCTTCGTCGTTGTATGATGAATCGCCATGAAGTCCTTGAGCTCAACTACACTTTTCTATCCTAGTCCGAGACTTAGCTATAATAGACTACAAATCAAGACTCATAGTTTTGATCACTAACATTGACAAACATGATTGAGATAGCAACGCATGCGAGGTCGGCCGAGCTATGCTCTAACACTTTTAATGAATTTTGTCAGTCGATCAGGCGCCTGTGGCTTCCCTGAGACCTTTTGTCAGTCAATCAGGCACCTTTGGCTGCCCTGAGACCTTTTGTGAATTTTGTCAGTCGATTAGGGGCCTTTGGCTTCCCTGAGACCTTTTGTCAGTCAATCAGGCGCCTTTGGCTGCCCTGAGACCTTTTGTCAGTCGATCAGGCGCCTTTGGCTACCCTAGGACATTTTGTCAGTCGATCAGACGCCTTTGGCTTCCTTGAGACCTTTTATCAGTCAATCTGGCGCCTTTGGCTACCCTGACACCTTTTGTGAATTTTGTCAGTCGATCAGGCGCCTTTGGCATCCCTGAGACCTTTTTTCAGTCACTCAGGCGCCTTTGGCTGTCTTGAGACCTTTTATGAATTTTGTCAGTCGACCAGGCGGCTCTGGCTGCCATGAGACCTTTTGGGGTATTTATTTGTTGAATCGAGAGAAATTTCTATTCTTACCAAAAAGGATAGTGTTTTACAGTTTGCGGGGTCATGTTCCGCGTTCTTACTCTCTTTCTTTTTCAGGTTAATGGCGAGGGAACGAGTCATGCTCAATCGTTTGTTTTGCTGTCTCAAGTTCCCCAGCTGCTCGCTTGCGTTCAGATATGCTTCAAATGACAAAACATTCTTCTTTCGGGTGTCCCATTCTTCGGTGGTAATAGCAGTATTTGGCTAAGTTTTTATCCATTCTGTTGACATCTACTGTGGTTGGGGGTAGCTGAATTTCTCCCTCGGCGACCCAACGATTCAGCAACCTGATCGCTCGTTCCCTATCACAGGGGAGAGTGAGTGGTGTCTTATGATCACGTTTGTGTCCTCCGCTCCTACCTTGATTTCTGTCATTGGCGTAAGATCGGTTCCTCCATTCATCAGTATTGGGCTTCACGTTGCGCGACATTCCCGATACCATGCCTACTGTGGTATGCCAAGGAGAATCTGTAGGTATCTCTTCCACGCAGTCAGCGATTCTTTCAGCTGCTTCTTCTAGTTCAACGAAAGTCTGGAATCTGAAATTAATTAGACCCCTCTTGAAGGATGGAACCATCCTACGTACGCAGATTTCGACAAGCGCTTTTTCACTGATATCTTCATGAAAGTCCAGTGTTAGGCGCCGGAAACGCAAGATGTATTTTCCTACTTCTTCACTTGTTCATTGTCCGCTCCTACTCAGGTCTATTGCCGTTATATTCCTTTTGGCTGAGTAAAACTTTCCAAGAAAGAGCGTGGACAAGGTCTGCCAGGAGTCCACACTTTCTTCTTTCAGGTTGTCATACCAAGTGAACGACGTGCCGGTGAGTGATTTAGGAAATTCTTTTAAACACAGCTTTCCGTCTGTCGCTCTGTCGTTCATTGCTGATAGAAATCGGATGATATGTTCTCGCGTGTTTCCTTGACCCTCGTACGTCTTGAACTTTGGGGAAGGGTACGCATATTCCCGAATGTGTGCTGGGTATGGCTGTGTATGCGGCAAAGGCTGTCTTGTTTTATCACATGATAGTTCTTCTCTAGGTATTCAACGATCTCTTTTTGTGATGTCATTGTTGTTTTGTCACTTTTATGTTCTCCTCTTGTTGCCTCCTCGGGGGTCTTTGGCCTGTTATTATCGCCTGTGCTATCCAGTCTTCAAGCTCTTGTCTTCTTCGTGAGCGCTCAATCAGTTCTTCTTGAATTTTTTGTAAGGTCGATGACACGGGTCCCGCTAGCCGAGCCGCCTGCTCGTTCTCTTCCTGTGTTGTTATTTCTTTCCTTTGGGGTTTGTGGCTTGCCGATTGCTTGATTACGCCTAAAATCGGTGTTTCTTCCTCACTATGGTCGTCTTCTATTGTCACCTCATCCAGATCAAGGGGTCGATCAGCCGCTTGATTTCTTACTTCGCCTGAATTAGTGTCCTTGGGGTATGTCATGGTGGGCTAGGCACGAGCCTCCCACGGTGGTCGCCAAATGTTGAGGGGTGAATTTAATTCTGGTCCTACCCATCCTAGCTTACACCAAATGACCTCACACTTCCAAATGTGGTAAGAGAAAGAGTTGTCTTTCCATTGTACCTTGTCCTTTCTTTTATAGCCTTTCACAAAAGCCCTTCCTTTTACTTCATTATGACACATGTCCTAACTCCTCTTAATTATCCTTAATGCCATTCTCTAACATAACCTTTCTCTTCTTTGTTAATCCTTCACTTGTCCTTCCATCTTCATGGGTATTTCCTACTTGGACTTGGGCTTAGTCCCCATGTCCCCATACCATGACCCAAGCTCACTCTTATTTTTAGAAGCACCCCAAATTCGTTAAGGGGTTATTTTTTCATGTATCACAGTCCGGATTAGATTTTACATTTAAATGAAATCATAAAAACACTACTCAATTAACCAAGTTTATGTACTGGCGGAGTTAAGGGTGCACAGGAACCGAGCCGGACCGCCGGACCGTCCCGGAACCGGTGGAACCGTACCTGTTTTTGTCCCGAACCGAGAAAGGGGGTACAGGTACCGGTCCAAAAAATAGGAACCGAGGCTAGGGAGGTACAAGTACTCGGCCCTACCCATATCCCGTGCCGAACTGTACCGAGTGTACCGATCATTTGTGATCGTTAGATTTCTATCTAATCTAACGGTGGTAGATATCTAGTATATATAGGAATGAAGTTAGGGTTAGAAACAGAAGTGATTCATTTTCTTTTTCCTTCTTCTTCTTTCACTTCTCTCTCGGTTCTTTCACAACCTGTTTCTCTCTCAATTTCCTCAGGTATAAACCTTATTGTTATTACATGTTCTTTTCCATTTTTACTTGATTTTCTCATTTTTGCTTGATTATGCAGTTTTTGTTTTCGATTATTGTATTTGAAGGAGTTTTAAAGCATGGGTTTTTTTCGAAATTGAAACATCAGTTTTGGTGATTTCTACTCACAAACCCGAATCTGTTGATTCCTTGGTATGTCTCGAAATCAGAGAACATGCTTAGAATACATTGATTCATGTAGTCAATTGAATCTTCAAATGTATGTAGTCATTTGAATCTTAGAATACACTTAAAGAGCACTATCTATTTACTTATGTTTGGCAGTATTAGACATAGACTAATAGTTACTAACTGCTATTACTTGTTTCTGTAGCGTTACTTGGTCCTATCAACAACAATGTCACCACAAGTGATGCTGCCATGGAATGGAATAGAAGATCAAGACTCAAGACTTTGTATTTGTCATTGCCAGTTTGCCACCACTGTCCAATCATTCTGTCGTTGCTACTGCTATTTGATAATGCCACCACCAGTGCATTGTGGTTCAGAATTAAGACTATTGTGTGTGTTTGTGTGCTACTGCTACTTTTTCTTTTTTCAGATTTTCAAGACTTTGGTTGTTTGGAACTTTGGTTTGCTAGTATTATTGTTACGTGTTAGTTGTTAATTTATTCTTTGATTGAGATATTGGTTAATATATTGAAAAACAGGTACTCAATTTATCTGGAAAAATGACAGGAAAATCTGTCTTTGAATTCTGACAGAAAGTACCGATTGGTACCGGAACCGTACTTGGTACCGTACGTGTACCGAATGGTACCGGAACCGAGGTACAAGGTACAGGTACCGGTCCAAAATTTTGGAACCGAACCTAGGGAGATACAGGTACTCGGCCTGGGAAGGAACCGACCCGAACCGTACCGTGTGCACCCTTAGACGGAGTGTTTGCATCATCTTGTATGTCTTCTTGTTCCGTTGGGCCTCTCATAATGTACAAAATTCGTCACCGCCTAATTCTTTTTTTTTCTTTTTTTAATTTTGAGTAGTTGTAATATGTACAACTTTGGATGAACACTCGTTTCTTATACAACTATAAAGTCATCGCTATTATTACTTATGTTCGTAAAATAATCTATCAGCAACGCGTGGTTGGTAAATTTATTTCTCTCCTCATGTATTTCTTAATTTAATACAGTACTACAAGATTTCATTAGCTTCTATTTTTGGTTCAGTTTCATATTTTATTCGACTGTAAATTAATTCATCGATCATCCTTCTCTATGGTCTCTTGAAAATCATTTTTTGTTTCTTTCATCAATGAAACGAACAGAGTCAGAAGTATTTAAATCCATATATGCTATTGTTCAATATGATCTTTGTTTGTTTTTTAATTTTTAAAGTGAAACAAAGCTTGATTCCTTGAGCTTTTTTTTTCCCAGTGATTTATTACGTGTTTGCTGGACAAAATTGGTGATGAAAGATTTGATTTTGTGATTAGATTGATATTCTGGTTGAAAAGCTGCATATACACATTTGTGAATGATGATCTTGCATGAAGTATCATAAATTGTATCACCACTTGGGAAATCTAATAGTATTAGTGGCATAGATTAATTCTCCGTCTCGAAAACAACTAGCACTATTTTGGTCAAAACTACACCACAAGCGTATAGTACTATGACATCTAGTCATTCAAATCTGAGACGTGTGTAATCCAATTAGTCTGGCTAAGGTTAATCAAGATAGATTGTTTAAGATAATTTAAAAGCTAAACCTGTTTTTTATTTTCAAATTCTAAAAAATGGTGTTGTTTCACTATACTTATACAAGCTTTTGCCGTGTAA
Source organism: Papaver somniferum (assembly GCF_003573695.1). Lineage (NCBI taxonomy): Eukaryota > Viridiplantae > Streptophyta > Magnoliopsida > Ranunculales > Papaveraceae > Papaver > Papaver somniferum. The sequence goes on from NC_039358.1 coordinate 221,048,628, forward strand.
ATTGTGCAAATTTGTACATAACACTTGATACATATATGTTTACATATATAAAATTTGGAAACAAGAACCGTACAGTTGATCCGATATTTCAACGAAAATTTCCTCGAGATTTCGTTGTCCCGTGTCGCACCTGACCGAGACAAGCCGGAGGTATTATACATAAGGACAAAACATTTATACCCGGTGTCTTTATTCGATGTGAATTGTGTACTATACAAATTTCAAGAAAAACCTTATATATTTCCGGATGTTAGGTTGTACCTTAAACTTATTTGTCCGGATTAGGTTTTAGATTTAACTGAAATCCTAGTCAATGTACCGGCGGAGTGTTTGCATCATCTTGTATGTTTTCTTGTTCCGTTGGGTGTCTCATGATACACAAAATTCTTCACCGCCTAATTCTTTTTTAATCTTGAGTAGTTGAAATGTGTACTACTTTGGATGAACATTCGTTTCTTCTATCATTATTCATGTTCGTACAATAATGTCCCGGCGAGATAGTATCGAAATATCAATGTATTTGACTAAGTTTGGTGCGAAATGACCCAACTTCCTTTTGGGGTTTCTTTAATGCGAGATGAGGGTGTAAATTTTTTAAACAGGAACTTTAAAGTTATAATTTGGTCCCTTGATTTGGGCTACCTTAAGATTACTATTAAGGCCCATTCCTATGGATGTGGCAAACATGAATGTTTGCCATTTAAGCACCCACTATGGAGGTGGCAAACTGGCCTGGCTAAGTGGCAAATTTGCCACTTAGACAGGCCAGGTCAAGTTTCTACCGAGCGGTCGAGTCTCGACCGTTCGGTGTGATTTACATCGTTAGGTGTTAGATATACCGTTACCGGGTTTAGTAAGATCGGCCGGTTTAGTTTGCACTGTTGAATAGAATCTGATCCAACAGCCATAAATCTCCCCTCTATAAATACCACATTCCTCTACCATTTTAACTCACACCTTCTTCTTATTTTCTTATATTTTCCAATGGCTCAAGACATGTCTATGGCTCAATTCATAGAAGAGGAACATGCGGCCGAAAATTAAAGAGTTGCACTTCGAGCTAGTGTGCAAAATGAATTAAGAAGAGCAAATAGTTGGAGAGTTGCGCATCAACTAAATTTTAGCACGTTCGAAGATGAATGCATCTGCAGGAATTATGTTTTCTACACTAATCATCAATCGTTGTTGGCGCATTACGGAGAATTCCGTTTTGGGAACGCGTTTTAATGAAATTTGAAGAAGAAACAACGAACCTCTACAATCGGAATTCGTTGGTGTTGGGTGCTCGGTTCTCCATAATTTCCAAGAATGTTAACAAGTATATTGGTATGATAAGGGAAGAGGCTCGAAACATGAGAAGTGGTGAAACCCTGATGGAGATTGATCAAAGATGTTGTGCAAAGTGACTGCGTGACAATGGAGAGAAGTTCCGATATGCAAGTTGTTATGAAATCTTAAAAGTGTTGCCCCAATTTAATCTAGCTTACCAATGCTAAGTTCTTAATTATAACTTATGTAGAAAACTTTAAACGAAGATTATTATTTATCAAACAAAAGTGCAATTACATTAACGATTTAAACAAACCACGAAATAACAACTAACAAAAACAAAAACAACTAACAAAAACTCTCAAACTAACGATTACCACCAAATACATAATCCCATAATCCTGTTGGATCTTGTGAAAACTCATTATTTGGACTCTGAGATGATGGTTGAGTAGCATCAGGTGAGTCATAACCTTGAAATGGCACCTGAGGCATTGCAGGTGCTTGAAATCGGTGAAATGCTGAACTTGTTGGGGTATAAATCACAGATTTCCTAAATGCATCCAAATTGACGTGTGCACCACCAGGAGTAAGTACAGGACCTTGAGGAATGTAACCAAGAGGAGACTGGAAACCGGTCTCCGAGTTTGCTGCTGTTGGTGGTATCTGAGTCTCTTCCATCATAGTGTCATGACGACTTCTACCACTTGCACGACTTCCACTTGCATGACCTCCACTTGCACGACCTCTACTTGCACGACCTCTTGTATTGCTGTCACCGGGCATTTGAGAACTTGACCCTAACGGAGTCTCAGGTAATTCATAACTCAATTCATAACTCAAAGCCTGCATCTAACTCAAGTGAAAATTGCGGAATTGATTGGTAAAATGCACAAACTTGTTCAACTCGGTCTGATACTCTTCCTTTTTTGCATCCACAACATCGTATAGATAGCTCTGCTGCATACCTTCACTAGTAAGTGGAACTGTAATAACATCTTCACTCGGTGATGAAGTCTGGACTTCCCAAGATAATGGAGGCATATGTGACCCCATTTGAGTGCTAGGGTACGTACATGGTTCGCCCGTCCGTGGTGGGGGTTGGGATGGAAGATCTGTAAGTGGCAAATTGCCAATTGCTGGAAAGTCAACACTACCTAAGTTTTGAGGATGAGCAGCAATATTTAGCTTGCATACCTTTTGGTACCAATTATAGTAATCATAGTAATTTTCTGGTTCTTAGATCAAATCTTCAGCTTCTTCCCAAGGTTGTCCATTATTTATCAACTGTATCCAATCCTCATGTGAAATAATTGAGCAAGGAAACTGGTTGATTGCTTTTACCTTTCTTCCTTGTAACTGAAAAAGATGTCTTTCTCCGTAGTACCAAATACCCTGACCACTAACTGGACTGTAAAACACAAGTCACTTAAGGCTTAACCGAAGCATGTCTTGAGCCACTGGTTCACTGAACTCATCTATTACTGTATACGACGCTGGCGTAATGCTGATACTAGTTCTGCACACTTGTTGCATCCTTTGCATATCAACAACATTTTGACCATCGTTAATCTGGCCAATCCAATTATCAGCTTTGTACTTGTACACGACTGGAAAAATTAATCGTTTATCATGAAGATCAGGTTCGCTGATCGTAAAGTAAGTATACCACCAATGCTGAAAAAGAACATTGACGAAAATTGATGTGTTAGTACATTTCACCACTGAAAAATAACATTTATAATAAATTTAATAAATAGTTCTTACCTCCAATACGACCCAAAATGCATTTAAGCTATCTGTCTTCTTAATTGAGCAATCACCGAGACATATGTGTAGCTCAGCTAAAATTGCAGAACCCCAATCATAATTTGGCGCTTTACTTAAATCTTGTAAAGACTCCAGAAAACCAACTAATGACACTGATCTAGCATTGGGGAAAAAAACTTGGCCTAACATCCATAATACAAAAATCCGTTCAAGCTCGGGATAATCTTCAGCTCTGTTTAACCCCATGGCATTGTAACGGGACAAAAAAGCCTTCAACCCAGACACTCTTAATCCATATGAGTATAATCCTCTGGATTCTGGCTTTCCTCCAGTATCATTTGCGTACAAGGGGATTAATTGTTTCCATCTTCCTTCTGATATCCACTTGATTTGGTTAAATTGTACTAATTCACCCTGACGTTTTATTCCATTCAACATATACAAATCTAACGGTGTGAACCCTAAAAACAACATGGTTATAAAATTAAAGTTTGTATGTGGAACTAAAATTTGTTTCTGAACTAAAAATTAAACTATTGAATGGAAGAAATAGAACTTACCACACTCAAAATCCTTGGAAAAGAATGTATTTCCAGTGTTCCACCAACGTTCACAAATAACTCGCACAATTTGAGTCTTGTGGTTTTTTCCTTTCATTAAATATAAATGCTTCCAAGTATATCTTCTCAAGGATGCTTGAACAGGTTCTGGGAGTACCTCATAAATTTCACTTAGCTCAGGCCACCCACACTAGTGGATTATGTGTTTTTAACCACTTCCTGGGCTTTACTGAAACCACTGTTGTTGGGCTGTATCTTATTATGGTGCCATGAGTCACAGTTGTTTTACAAGAAAAAATAAAACTCATCTCTGTCACAGTAGTTTTTCCGAAAGGTATTTTTCTAAATAACTAGAATTTCTCTCTTTTTCTCATTTCTTTCGATTCCTCTCTCTCATTTTCCCCGTCTATCGGTTTCTTCCTCTTCTTCTCCATCTCTAACCTAAGAAATCCCAACTTGGAATTAGAGAAATCAGCAAACCCTTCTCCTGATTATTTTACTGAAATTCCCCATCTCATTCTTCAGGTTTTAGATCTGAAACTCCAACTGCATCAAGTAAAGATATGATTAATCTTCAAGTTTTAGATCTGAAATTCCAACTGCATCAAGTAAAGATGCGATTTTACTGCTTCGATAGGGTTTTATAAATCTATTTTCGTTACCAATCTAATTTTTCTGTTATTTTTTCAATTTAGTAATTATGTTTTCTGTATAAGACTTTCAGGTGCAGGTGGAGCTCTTAATCAACAATTCTCATTTTCAAATTTCATCAGGTAAATGGTTTTTACAAATTGGATTTTCTATTTTTTTTTCAATTTATTTTATGTTAGGGTTTTAATTATTTTGTGTTTATTTAATGTAGAAGACTTTCAAGATAAGTTGGATCTACAGGTATAACATCTCTATCACTTTTATCTGATTTGATTTGTAATTATTAATATTGGGTATCTATTCCCAGTTAGAATTTTTGTTTTAATTTTTATTTTAATTTTTGTTCTTTTAAGTTAAGGTTTCACGTCTTTATTGAGTATTGGTCGCGATGTTATGTCTTATTAAGGTTTTAGGGTTGATCTTTTTTGGAGAAATATTTGTAGATCGGTTTTTCTAAATCCCAAAACTTTTCAACTTGAATGTCCCTATAAATTCCTACTTTTTATGTTTCTAAGTTTGCATCTGTAACAAGAAAAGTAGTAGCCAATAAGTCTTGTTTTTGTGTATTCTGTACTCGATAATAGTCATGAACTATGTACTTTATTTACGTCTTAATAACTTTATATACTCATTTGTTTAAACTTTAAACCTTCACTCAGATTGTTATCAAGTGCTGGCCATTTTTAGGCATTGGCGAGTCTTCTAAGTCAATTTCTTTAGCCTACTACAATTGATTTTTAACGCATTGAACTGATTTATAACTGTCCCATTCTTTAATTTTCTCTTTATGATTTTTTTTATGTGCTACAGGTCAACCCTCTATTTAAGTCGTCCTTGGGTATATAGGGGTATATTTCGATCTCTATGATGTAGGAATGGGCGGGTGTCTGGGATGGTGAATGCAACGATTTTTAATAGTAATGAGCAGGAAATGGAGATGATGGTGGTAGTATCTTTTTTTTTTTTTTTAGTATGGAGCAAGTACTAGATAGTGGTGGTAGATGAGGCTGGTACGAGTAATATGAACGGGTAGTACTATCGGTGATGGTGGTGGTGGTGACTTGTACTAGCAGTAGCACTGGTGGCGCTGGTGGTGATTTTTAGTAGTAGCAGTAGTACTGGTGAAGGTGTTAGTGGTGACTTGTAGTTGAAAAGGATGGTATCCGAGATGGCAGAGGTAGTGTATTTGTAGTAGTATGTAAGGTGTATGAGATGGTGATGTAGTCAATTTTGTAGTAGTGGATATAGAGCTGGTACTGGAGATGGTGGAGGCGGAGACAGAGATTCATAGTAGTATGGGTGGGTGGATATGTACTGGAGATAGATACAATGAATATGTTCTGTAAACTAACTGTCAAATAAACTATCTTGTGCATTTGCAGGTAAAAACCCACGTCGTACATTTACAGGTAAAAACCTATGTCAGACCCTTTATCTTATTCACTTTACTCATATTACTCTTAATAATCTTTCTTACTTGATTAGTTCCCACTGAAATTCAAGCTGCAACTCAAGATGAAGAAAAAACCATTAAGTTACCGAACTCAGTTGTTTGGTAAAACTCTATGTCAAGCTTATAAAGTATGTAATAGTGGTTTTAATTTCCAGTAGTTAATTACATAAAAATGATGTTTACTTTACGTCCTTGAACAGATCTGAGGATGATAAAGAAATGTTGAGCTTCTTGAAGGTTATGTTTGAAGATGATGGGACATCAATGACAAAGCTTCTCAGTCACCTTGGTTCCGTTGCACAGATTGATGAAGTTGTAGAGAAACTCTCTATATCAGTGTATTTCCGCCATGATGAATAATGATCTCACGAGCCTCGTAAACCACAAGCCATTGGAATCCTGGGAAAGAAACACATTTGCTCTCCTCTGCAATGTAAGTTTTTCAATTTTTCCGTATTATTAATTATGTGCTTCCGTATATTTAGTCTATATACACCTCAACGGAGTCTGGAAAGTCGACTTTATCATTTATATACTAACTGTAACTCGCATAAAATCACCCCTATTTTTGCATTTATTTTTATAACTCTACACTAGGACAGAGAAAGATAAGGTACAACAACTTGGTTGATATATTTGCCTGATACAATTTTGTCACCAAACTTGAAATTAATGGAGTCATCTTGTATAAGTGATATCATTGAAATGGTTGATATCATGGCAAAAAGTTTAAAGCCCTGGTTTAAGCTCGGGTGTCTGAGTCATTGTGATACGACTAGTTTAGAGTGTACTAGTTTGTTGTTGTTCTGTTAATGTGACTAGTTTTGAGTTTGAATTTTCACTAACTGTTGAATCGTTGACCCTTGAGAACTTTTTTGAATAACATATTAGTGTTATAACAGGGACGGAGCGCTAGTAGGGTGGGTGAGGCCCTGGCACCACCTAAATTTCCTTAAAAACACAATTGATACCGAGAGGTTTAGTTGTTTGTAACGTGTGAGACATTTTCTTTTCGTCATCCGATAAAAGCAATCATGAGAATCACTCGCAAACCAACTAAATTTTTGTTCCTACTTTTACTCTACTAGGCTACTTCCTCCCTTGGTATGTGGTTTTTATCCAACTTTGTTTTTTGTTTACGTTTTATAATAATTTGATTTGATGAACAATGTTCCTTTCAAAATTACTAGTGGTTGCTACTTGTTTGTTTAATATCTTTTAATTTTAAAGTGACTTTTATGTTATTAGCCATATAAGATTCGATTATAAAAAAAAGGTTAGGAGAAATGATGACACTCCCACACTAAATTATACAATCGGCTATGACTACATAGGAGCAAGATTAATCAAGGTGCAAGCTTTTTCCACAGGACCCCACCCAATCAAAAATTCTGGCTCCGTCAACTTATAAGATTTGGAGGAAAAATGTACATACAAAAACTTTTAGATGTTGATATACTTTGATGAACTGAAACAACCCTTCTGGAACTAGGATGTCCATCATGTATCATATGTAGCTGTTAACGAAGTTTAGCAATCTTTGCTTTGATCTTTACTTTCTATGTCTATACGGAGGTTCAAATTTATTCTTAGATGTTATTCTCCTTCACTTAATCACTAAGTATGCTGTTTTCTTTACTGCTTGGCTGAGTTGATCTGTCCACTTCACTTTTTTGTATAAAGGTATTGAACAGAGGATTGAATTTATTCTCTATACGGACTTTCATTTGCAAAGAGAAAATGGAACTTATGGATATGCAAAAACATTTTCTGGATATTTTCCCGCAAGTAAAGCCCTCCAACTGCAATTTTTTCGACATCATTGTCTACATTATTGGAACTTCTTCTGAAAATAATTTCTAAGATCATTTCATACTTATTTTATTTTGTTAGTTTTCTTCATGAAGACCATTTACTGTTTACGAACACTGATGTTTAAGAGTTAGCCTTAGTGGATTCATGATAAAATTGTTACTTATCATATTTTAAATTATGTGTAGGTGTTGCAAACAACAAACACATTGCGTATGTACACTCTTACCATAATTGGGATAAATAACCACATCATTTGGAGGTCTACATTGTTCTTCTGACAATTTGGATGTTGAAATTGAAAATCAGGTAATATAGTTTGTATTTTTTTCTTAATTCTTGTTTATTTAGCTGTTTTTGTTGACCTACGTCATCCGTTAAATTTTTGTTTTTCTTATTCTCCAGAAACCAGTTGAACAGAAAGTATATTGTCAAAATTGGTAAATCCATGTTAACAAGATATCGAGAACAAAAAAGATATCTTATGGAAGCATCTTGAACCTGAATTGAGCTAGTATGTCAGATAATGGGGTGGTGGTCTGTTGATGCAGTGGTGGTTCATAAGTTTGTAATTTTTTTGAGTTGTAAAATGGATTCCATGTTTAGTATTAGACTTGAGTGATTGTAATTTGTTGAAATTGTAAAATGAGTTTAGTTATTAATATTATCTTCTTTTAATTTCAATTTTAGTTTCAGTTTTTTTTCCCCACCATGTTTGATTCTAGCTCTAGATTCAGGTGAATCAGCTGAATCAAATCATTTTTTTTTTGTAAATTACAATCAAAATAAACTACTGTTTCTACCAGAGATATCGGGTGACTGTTGAAAGAAGTGGTTCTTTTAAAGAATTAAACGTATGTGAGAAACAGTCGTTTCGGAAAAAACCACTTCTAAAATACAGCTGATGGACACAGTCGTTTTTAGCGATATTCCCACTTGTACTGGCAGTGGTTTAACTTCCATTTTCCTCTAGTGCCACCTCTTAATTTAGGTAACAAAACTCGCTCGGGATGGTTAGATAAATGCGTAGATGTTACACCAGATCGAACTAGTTGCCTGACATTAGCGAACTCGTACTCTTTATCCTGAACCCATACGATATCACTATCTGCAACAGATTTTCCTGTTTCTTTTCCTTTGTCTTTCTTTCTTGGAACTCATTTTTAAAAAATCGCGGTGGTATGCTCTCTAGAGAAGGGAAGAAAGAATTTTAGTTTTGTGAATGGAAACTGATGGGAATAGGGATATTTATAGGCGGTAGAGCACCGACCTTGAACGGTCGAGATTACACCTGGCGGTCGCTAAGAAACCTCCAGCGGTGCAGTCTACACCTGGTGGTCGCTAAGAAACCTCCAGCGGTGGAGAATCGACCGGTAGGTGGAAACTCGATCGGTTATTCATTTTCCCATAATGGCGCGTGAAGTTTGCCAGGCCAGCTGGCATGGCAAATGGGTGGTTAGCCATTTGCCATTGGAACCGGCCTAACAACAACCATGACTTTGGTCAAAGATGATTGGAAAGTCTTGTTATAGAAGCCTTCTTGTAGCAGCGCCCAGATGCTAAATTTCTTTCTTTCCTCAAGTATTTCTTAATTTAGTACTACAAGATTTCGTTAGCTTCTATTTTTCGGTTCAGTTTCATATCCTATTCTATATATATAATGTATTAAGAGTCCATCGATCATCTTTCTCAATTGTTTCTTGAAATCATTCTCTGTTTCATTCATCTCTATAAACCTTGTTTTCACAACAATGGCTTTTTTCCTCTGCTGTTATGCAGATGATCAGGTTATTGAACCGATCCAGATTGATAAGACTGGGAATATATTTACTACACCTGTTAGAGACATTAGTAATGATTTTGTATTAAAGACAAATAATCTTCCTACTGTGAATTGTCCGAAATCACCTGAGAAGAAGAAAGTTCAGACCCGAACTTATTATTATTCAGCTCTTCCTGCTCCGAGAAAGACTGTCTGCATACCTAATGATTCAATTTTCGATATAGATGCAGAAGACGCTGATAATCCTTTGGCTGCAGTAGAGTATGTTGAAGATATATACAAATTTTATAAAAGCGCCGAGAGTTCGAGTCGACTTCGTGGTTATATGAACTCGCAAAAGGAGATTACTGAAGATATGAGGATGATTCTGGTGGATAAGTTGATTATAGAGCATGACTGGTTTCAATTTATGCCAGAAACTTTATATCTTACCATCCACATTGTCGATCGATACCTTGCGATAAATCGAGTTGTGAGAGAGAAGGAGTTGAAGTTAATTGGGTATACTGCTATGCTTATAGCAAGTAAGTACGAAGAAAATGCGGCAGTAAAAGTTGATGAATTGGTTGGGACTTACAAGAGGAAGCAGATATTGGCCATGGAGAGATCAATTTTGGAAAAACTTGGATGGACTTTAACTGTCCCTACTACATACCATTTCCTTGTTCGATTTATCAAGGCTTCTCTAGCAGATCAGGAGATGGAGAACATGGTGTTTTTCTTGGCGGAGTTGGGTTTAATGCAATATGCAATGATAAAATACAGCCCGTCGATGTTGGCAGCATCTGCTGTATATGCAGCACAACGCACACTGAAGAAAACTCCCCAATGGAGTAAAACACTTGAGCATTACACTGGATTTTCCGAATGCCAGCTTATCGAATGTGCGAAGCAATTGGTGAACTTCCACTCAGATGCACCTGAACATGAGCTTCGGGCGGTTTATAATAAATACTCGACTTGTACACACAACATTGTAGCTCTACAACCACCTGCGCAGCAAATTTTGATCGATTGATCCAGAAAAAGGCAAGCTTGTCTTGAATCCGTTTGTATGTCTTGTTTTACCGTAAACTAGTCAATCTTAAACTGTACTAAAATGTAATAAGGTCTATCTACTACTTTAAGTGTTTTAATTTTGATCTTATTTTAAGGATAATTTTGGCATCAATTTTCCAAGTAAACTGAAACCAATTAGAACTAATTTTTCAAACATTTGAAGTTTCTTAAACATGACAACAAATCTGAGCCCACCAGTAGTCTATACTAGATTACTGCTACAGCAGTGTAGGCCGACCAACAATCAATCAGATTTAGTCTAGTCTAGTTTTAAGTAAAACTACATATTTTACGCCTCTTTTGTTAGGGACGGATAGTATTATCGAATGCGTAAATATTAGTAGTCAATAACTATCGGACTTGCAATGTTCTTGCCAGCAACTATAATAGAGAACAATTTGGGCAGTTCTAGGAAAATCTCATTTTCTCCGATCCATCCATCCAACACACGCACGCATGTGCGAATAGGTCGCGTTGAAATATGGACGTGTCCATAAATCATTTTTCCTTTGCTACAGAGCAGATCATCAAATCCATTATTCTTATCACTAGCACACGCCACATGTTTCCTTTGAGTCTGTATCAGTTTCCTGTGTATCCACGTGTTCGGTCGTAAATATTAACATCAAACTTTTGATATTTTCTTGAGTACAAAATTCTTGGTTCTCTAATAAATCCGATAAAACCTAGGTCTCTCTGTTAATAATAAAGCTGCTTGTTCTAGTTCTAGGTCTCTCAATCGGTGTGAGTATGTCAACGCAAAACCATTTATTTGAAATGCAGAATCATTGCTTTCGAGTGAAGGGTTCTTACTTAATTTGTTGTTCCATCAGTGTTTGATTATTTGTTAAAAATTATGGAAATCACTAGACTTTCCCAAATCTGAGGTGTAGAAGAAGACATTTTTTCCATGGCGATTTCAATATCGGAATGTCTCTGGTGAAAGCAATCAACTTGGAGGATCAGAGGTACTTTTAGCCTAATAATCTTCTGTAAATTAATCAAATAAGTATTGTTTCTTTTATATTTAATAATCATCTTCTCCATTAATTCTTCTTCGTTTCATTCTCTGTAACAAAAATTGAAATTTGTTAATGGGGTTTTGTTTGTAAAGCTGTTGAATGGGTTACTCAGATTAATTTTCCTTTTCAATTTCACGAAATATCCATTTCAATTTGTCAAATTCCGAATCTTGTGTGCATTTTTATTTGGGTTTTTAATGTGGGTCGAACGTGGGACATGGGTCGGATCAAGTGAGTCCGTTTCCGAAAAGTTCAACCTCTTTACCCGTTTTACAGTCCGAATCATCTGATCGATTCAGTGGATGATTAGATGAAATTCGAACTGATAATATGTTTATATGATTGTAGTTGAAAGAAGTTTGTGAACGAGTTGATTGATTATTTGAAGATGAATTTGAATTTCATGAAATTAAAACTAATTTTATTTTGGACTTTTTACAAAAATAGACCTGTTTTTTTGGTGCTTTTCAAATCTAGGCCACTTTTTTTATTTATTGCCAGACTAGGCAAGTTTTGACCAAAAGTGATGGATGGAAAGTTAATACCGTTAGGTGTAACTAAAAAGACCTAAAAGTCCTTTGAATCACTGATTTAATGTTATATCATTGATTTAACTCAGTTAAATCAACATAAAAACTGTACATGTGGGCTTGGATATGCCATGTGGATTGCATACGTGGGATCTGATATGCCATGTGGACTGATTACGTGGGAATCATGTCACGGGAAAAATTTGTACATATCACCATTCACAGTTCCATTAGTTGGCCCAATCTCCTTCAATTCAAAATCAATCCATGTAAAACCCAATTTCAGATTTACATCAGAAATTCAACTAAGCTGAGCTGCCATTTTAGATTTCCATAAACCATTTGCAGCTCAGCTGCCACCAACTGCTCCTGCTCTCCACCTGATTCTACAGTTGAGAGCCCTCTCATTACCACCAGTTAATCGCACAAATTTTCCAACTTTAGCAGCAACAACTCCTTGTCATGCTCTTAACTGTACTTCTTTCACAGCCATTGCCAACTGCACTCTGCCACAGCCACAAAAACACCTGCAAACCAGCTTCAACAATAGCATAATCTCCACTGCAAACCAGCTTCAACAATAGCATAATCTCCACTGCAAACCAGCTTCAACAAAAACACCTGCTGTACCAGCCTTGTATCCTAAACATACATCTAATCATGGCAACAACTCAGCCCACAGCTGCAATCTAACCAAACCATTTCAACCATCTTTGTTTCAAACGACAACAGATCTTCTTCCAGCCATACTTGTGCAACAAAGCCACTGCAAGCCTATATTCCTTCATCAACACCAGTTTCACCCTTTTCTGCCAAATACAAATCCCATAGTTCCATTGCAACCATCTTTTAAGCCTGCAATACAAATCCTTGAACCCATGAAGCAGTAACAACACCACCTTATCTTCGATTCTCCAGATTCAATTCCCTTAAAACTCTATCTCAGATCCAATCTGCGTTTCTGATTTCAACAGCGTTATCACCATCATCTTCGTCCTGCCAATCTAATAACAGGTGCACCTGCCAATCTTCGACAACCCTGTTGCACAGATCCAAAACCGTGTCTAGCTAAGCACGATTCAAATCCCAATCATAATACTCAACTCATACATTTCATTGATTCCTTGCTTGCAGGACCATCACATATAACCAAATAAGATTCATCAACTCTTAACCAAATTCACATAAGTCGTCGGGTCTAAATCAAAGAAACCCCAAATTACCATTTCATTTTGGTTTTTCATCAGTACAACTTTGCATAATCAGCGTAACATCAACCCCTTCATTCTTCAGTTATCACCAACTCAATATCATCATCAATTCCACACAAACCCAAATTGAAATCCATAAACCCTAATTCTCAATTTGGGGAAGAACATCATTCTCATCTTCAAATTCAAAACCCCGACTTCCTGCTTCTAATAAAAACTTCAACCTTCTCTTAATTAGTGACAAACCCACCTCCAATCAGCCTTCTAAACCCTCGATTCCACCTTTCCTGACTTCTCTAGTAAACCTTAATTTCTTTAATTCCTCAACCCCATCATCTATTGGACAATCACCCTCTTGTTATTCAATTCCTCAACCCCATCATCTATCAGCAACTCAATAAACCTAAGAATTTGTCTCTAGAAATATTGCAGAAGAAAGAAAACGGAAGGAGAAGAAAACAAAGAAGAAGAAGATAAGAAGAAGAATAAATGAGATCGAGTTTATCTCGACCGGTTTCATATACTCATGTCGTCACTATCATGGCCGTTCAATTAATCGTCGAGACGTCGTCTTAGTTAGATTAGGTTCTCAGATAGCAACACGTGGACATCTTATTTAGTGTGACTGACACACACGTGTGAAGGACATTTCAGTAATCTTACCACATGTATGAGATCTCCCTATATGATATTTTGGCGAGATATTGACAAGTCAACGCGATAAATTGACCGAGATGGTTAAAGTGGATGGAATCCGTTTAACTTGACTAGTTTTGCAAGAAATAAAAAAAGTGACCTAGAAATGAAAGTGGCCTAGTTTTATTTTCTCTGCACATTTATTGTGACGGACAACATTGGTTATTTTTCATCAATAGGGACTCCCTTTGGTCGTTCAATAATGCATGGAGATAAGAGTCTCCATAAGGAGAGGCTGAAATATAAGGTGACATACTGGCCGATCATTTCACATTAATTATTATTATCACTAAATTGAGTGGATTAGAAATCAGCAAGGTAAAGTTGAGATTCTGAACTTCAGAGAGAGGGCAAAAGACCGAGAGATATGGGAAAGAGGGCAATGCTTTCCGTTTTCCTAATCGTGGTAATAATCGATCACTGCACACCAGCAAATGTGGCTACAGAGACTGCTACTTCGACTGTCATAGTGGTAGGAGCTGGCATGTCCGGTGAGTAGCTCACTCGCAAGAGTAAGCTAAATTGTACGTAATGAGCATTTTAAAACCATAAGCTCCGTTTCCACATCTGTCAGTTATTGCTGTTTTCAGGTATATCTGCCGCTAAGACATTATCTGACGCAGGAATAAAGGATATTTTGGTATTATAAGCAACTGACAGAATTGGTGGTCGTATTAAGAAAACAATTTTTGCAGGCTTATCAGTAGAATTGGGAGCTAATTGGGTCGAAGGTGTTAACGGGAACAAAGTTAATCCTATTTGGACTATGGCTAACAAGATTGGCCTCAAAACCTTCTACTCTCAATGGAACAACATTTCAGCCAACATTTACAAACAAAAGTATAAAAGTATATATGAACAAATAGAAAATGCACATTTATGTCAAATTTTCTACTGTTTGATCTCAATAATAATCTATTATTATTATATATTGTGACCAAAGGTGGGCTTTATAACGTATCAGTGGCTGAGAAAGCATACAACTTAATGAACCAACTTTACGAATTCAGCAGAAATTGTTCGGTTTCATTATCTAGACACAGGGAAGAAGATATCTCAGTCTTGGTGTCCCAACGGTTGAATAACAAGTTAAGCATCTTTATTTCGTTTGCGACAAAAGATAATTATTATTTTCTTTAATTTGCTTTTAAAACAGTTAAATTTTGTGTAAACATCCATACAGAATTCCATCAACATCTCTGGAGATGGCGATTGACTACTTTTCCTGCGACTCCAGCTTTGGGGAGCCACCCAGGGTCACTAGTTTGCAGAACACACAACCATTGCCAACTTATACAAATTTCGGAGATGATAGCTATTTCGCTGCAGATTCAAGGGGATATGAGAGTGTGGTTCATTACATTGCTAAGGAATATCTTAAAACAAATAAGGCCGGAGAATTTAGCGAGCCTCGACTTAAACTTAACAAGGTGTGCAACCGATATTTTTATAACCACCATAATGTAATTGGACCAGGATGATAATCGTCTTTATCTATAAATATGTAGTGATTAAATGATGAATAACAGGTTGTGACAGACTTAGAACATGATATTTGGTAAAATATCTTCCACAGTGAATATGTGGAGATATGAGAGATATTTATATTAATGTACTTATATTTATATTGCAGTATCATGTTCTCATATCTCCACATATTCACTGTGGAAGATATTCTACCAAATATCATGTTCTAAGTGACAGAGATACAATATTCACCAAACGGAGTTGTTGTTAAGACAGAGGATGGCGAAGTGTATAAAACGGCCAATGTGATGGTCTCTGTTAGTATTGGTGTTCTTCAAACTAACCTCATCAACTTTGTTCCCGATCTGCCGGTTAGTCGTCTCTCTTAACAGTACCATTTGAATTATATGTTCTCCTCAGTCAAACTGATCAATTGGGTTCTTCATTTTTTGACAATTGCATGGAGCAGTATTCGAAGTTGTTGGCAGTATATCAGTTTGACATGTTTATACACACTAAAATTTTTCTTAAGTTCCCCTACAAGTTCTGGCCAACTGGTAACGGTACCGAGTTCTTCATTTATGCTCATGAGAAACGTGGTTATTATACACAGACTGGCAGGTAATATTCATATCATTAAATCTTAGTAAGCATATCTATATATGTTCATGGCTAAATTTCTTTATGTGTTTTAATTTATTAGCATTTAGAGACCGAGTACCCAGGAGCCAATATCCTACAATTAACAGTAACTGACGACGAATCAAGAAGAATAGAGCAACAATCTGATTCACAGACAAAAGAAGAAATCATGGATGTATTAAGAAACATGTTCGGGAAGAACATCCCAGATGCCACAGACATACCAGTACTACTAGTTCCGAAATGGTGGTCCAATAAATTTTACAAGGGCACGTTCTCTAACTGGCCCATTGGAGTTGGTCGTAACGAGAACGATCAAATAAGGGTATGCATATCTCCCCTTTTAATAGCAATAAGGGATTGCAAAATTTAAGTAAATATAACCGTTGGATCTCCAAATTTTAAAATTCCACCGTTAAATTTTACAAATAAAATTCCGTCCGAACTATTATTATTGTCCGTTAGATAACTAGACTTCCTCTTTCTTATCAGCCGTTAGATTTTAAAAAAGTGGTATAAAGAATGTTTACAGGGACATAAAAGTAAATGCACTTTTTATATATTTAAAAATCTCATATCTTTTAAACTACATGTCGGATATTTGTAAATTTTATATATTTGGAAAGCCCTTTAAATTAACTACGCAATGAGCACAAATAATGATATCAAATTTTTTGTTTTTCAATTTTTTTTATGTCTCCAAATCTTATATGTTTTCTAGACATAGCTTAAAATCTTATTTTTTTTAGACATAGCTTAAAATTAAACAGAACTTAGAAAAAAATTGAAGAAAAACCTACAAGAAAAAAACAAAACAAAACAAATGATTGATTCTTAAGTACAAACAACCGATAATTTTTAAATTAAAAAATATGATGTGAAAAATAGCATCGTCGTCGTGCAACGCACGTGCTCACTACTTCTTTATTTACACATAGAGTGACCACTGTTGTCATATCCGAGGTTTGATGCCTAGTTCTTGAAACCCCTGTTTAAGAGCAAGATTTCTAGCTTTTATAACTTGATACTTTCTACTACCTCGGTTTTTGGAAAAGTGTTACCTTCACTTTTTCAATTTAACCTATTTTTAGGCTAAAATGAAAAAGTGAAAGTAATACTTTTCCAGAAACGAAGGGAATATTTCTAAATGAAAAATTTGAGCACCGCTTTCATGTTTTCATTTCATGATATGCAATTGAAGGCGCCTGTTGACAGAGTTTATTTCACCGGAGAGCATACCAGCAAGAACTACAACGGTTACGTTCATGGGGCATACCTGGCAGGTTTGCGTTCTTCCATCTATTCATGTAGTAAAGCTTATTATGCAATAATGCAATTGAAACCGTGTACTTTCTCAATGATATTATCACATTTTTCAGGTATTGATTCTGCAAACATTCTGATCAACTGTGCTAAGAACAAAATGTGCACCTACGATATCAAGCCTAAAGGGACATGAATCCTGGCGCCTTGCCTTTCCTCTTGACGGTGATACCATTATATCAATGTCATGTTGAGCAGTTTGTGGGTCTCATTCATATGTAATATATACTACATTCTTAGATGGAAATTGTAAGTAGACTCTGCGATGATGTTTTTAGTTCGAGTGTTACCTGGTAAGCCCGAGAAGACAAAATTGAATGTTAGCTATGCCTTGGTGGGGTTTTGATCGATACACAAATTTATTTATTTAGGCTACAAAGTTTCCTACAAGACTTGTAGGTTTGGACTAGCCAGCCTAGTTCCCTACTAATAATAAAAAAACCATCCCGAGGTCATACGACACGAGTAATATTATAGCCTATTTGGATGTCAATCCAGAAGTTGTTTTTTGATTTTTAGAAGTAGAAAACGCAGACGTTAGTTTTTGTATGCAGCAAAAATATTTTGTTTTTGATTTTTCTGCTTCTGGTATAATCTTTTTGGATGCACTATGAGAAGTAATTTTTCAATTTTCTGGAAGCGAAAAATTTAGAAGTTAGGTTGGGGACTTGAAAATGACTACTAAAAGCAAAAAAATTGTTTGGATACCGAAAGCAGAAGTTAGAAGCAGAAGTCAGAAACAAAATGTTTTTGCTTCACAAAAAGTTAACTTTTTTGCTTTTAAAAGCCTTTGAAATTATGTATCCAAACTAACTTCTGACTTTTCTGCTTTCAGAAGTCAAAAAGCAACTTTAGAAGTAATTTTTTTTACTTCTAACTTATGGTATTAAAATCTGCTTCTGATATCCAAACAACCAATTAGATCCCTAATTCTCATATAGTTTGCAATTTTGCATGGTGGCCTAAAAATGAAATCAAAATATGACCTTAATAGATGACTAATTACAACTACCAAAGAAGACTATCAACCATGTTTAAGTCGTCGAAGGATTAGTAGTTACCATAAAATTATTGTTAGCATGAGTTTTGAACTCTTGTCAAAGATACCATATCAACATTTAACAACTTTACCATTCTCCGACAGAACCCAAACCATGCCAAGCAAAACAATACCATACAACATAGCACCAAGCCAACAAAACCATTTGCCCTCCAGCTAGATAGTGTAACCAAGGTGTGAGAGTAATCAAAACCATTATAAAAAGCAGGTAGTTGGGGTGGAAATAATAATATTCTCCATTGATTCTAAGAAGCTTCATCATCACCATCATCATTCATACTCAACTCTCTGTCTCTTTCTTTTACTTAAATTTTTGATTTGACTTTGGGATTTGTTGCAAAATTAGCTGGTGATGACTCATGAGTAGACACTTTTCTAGGGTTTTTTTTTCTCTGAAATTTCTGATCTCTTTCACACTTCCATTATTAAACTCAAAAGAACAACAAGAGTGAGACAAACCAAAAGAACAATCTCTTTTGGAATTTTCAGATCAAACTTGTAAGTATTTTCACACCCCCTTTTCTTCTTTTTCCTATTATTCTTTACTTTCAGCCTCTTTATCTATAAATTCATGGAATTTGATTAGACTCGTACAGAGGGTTTGACCATTAAAAAGGTTGCAATTTTATTCAATTATTTGTTGAGAATTTGCAAATTTTGATATGGGTTTGTCAGATTTCATTACAGGAGTGATTCTTATATCTGATTTTTGAATTTGATGTTAATTTGGTGCAGATTTGATTTTTGCTAAATTTAGATTGGAGAAGAGGATTTTTATTTATTTTTGGATCCTAAGATTTGGGCTTTATTATTATTACAATGCGTGCACCATCAATTCTAGCTCAATGTATACCTGGGTTAATGCCTCATGATAGAACCACTCATGCCATTACAAATGTTCCCGAAAGGGATCTTGATTTCCCATCACCAGCTGTTGAGATTGTTCCTTCAAAGGTATAATTCCTGTACACTCAATTAGTCAATTTACCTTTTCTGACTCTAGTTTGCGAAATTGGGATGAAGATGTGGTGTTAGACAAAATTCCTAAGAGTTGTTTGTTGACTGTTGTGCAGACAGCTCATCCCTACAAGTATGCTGGGGAGAACGTGGAGTTGCAAGGTTTAAACATTTTTAAGGTATTGTCGTGCCACTACCAGAATTAAGTTAGAAGAGATTCTTGTTTGTAATTGTTTCATTGACATTGGTATTCAGCTTGCCATTGAACTGTCAATTTGTTTTATGGCTAGCTACTGACAGTGTTATTGTGAACACTGGCTTTATGATGTTTCTCACTATCAAGTTTAGCCGTGACGTTAAAGTCCAGTGTTCTGTTCTCTTCGAGTTTTATAACATGTGGATTTGTTAATTTTGGTCTCTAACTGATTATGGACGCTTTTGCGTGGAAAAGAAGAAGATTCGTTAAAGAATGTGGTCTGTCTGAGATAAATCTTAGCTAAATGATCAGTTGTTGTGGGAATGTCCTTCATAATGTGAATTGTCTAAGTTAGCAACTAGTAAGTCCTTCCGGAAAGTGGATAAAACTGATAAAGTGTTTCATTTTGTGTTACAGGGAAGAGTTAGCGTGTCTGATATCATTGGATTCAGTAGTTCAGAATCTATCCATGCCAAACCTGACGGTAAGTGAATCTCTTAATTTTTCTTGTTGTCAAACAGGTTTTCAGTAAACTAGTCATTATTCAGGAACTTGTTACCCGGTTCTTCTGCAGGTTTTCTCAAATGTTGGGAGAGTTCTATTGATCTTGTTAATGTCCTTAAGCATGAAATACGTGATGGGCAGCTGAGCTTTAGGGGAAAACGAGTACTTGAGGTAAATTTATCTTTTCGGAAACTTGCTTCTTTTTGCAGTTAGGTATTTTGTTTAAACAAGGTCGTTTTTCTGTCACTGTTCGCATTTACCAAGAAAATCCTGTAAGCAATTATACTTGCTATTCACTTATTTGTATTCATCTATAAAACCAAACCACCATGAAGTATGTCCAGAGTCTGAAATCATGAAATATTATGGGATTGGTTATACAATAACTCATTTTGGGCAAGTGTATGATTATAGATTAGCTCCATTCTAGATGTGGGCAAGATTGGTGTCAGGCAGTAGTCCTACCCGTAATAGTAATTCCAACACCTGGGTCCAATAGGTGGTTTTATGTTGCTGGAGATTCAATTTATGAATCTGGATGTAGTGAAATTATTGCGATATTAAGTTCCCCCATGCTTACATTTTTGAATGATCCCTGTTTCTGAATTCATTAGTTTCTCAACTAGGTGCGAAAATAGTATGTCATGTACCATGGAAGTGATCTGGTTGTATGTTGATTGTTACAGCTCAATTGTGGCTATGGACTTTCAGGGATCTTTGCTTGCTTAAAGGTAATGTCGTGTTTCTTTCCACTTTCTAGTTCCATTCCAATGAAACTGCAAGATATTGTCTTTCTTCCCGAACAGATAATGTTGCGAATAAAAATGTCAACAGTTTCTTTCTTCCTACTCTGATTATTTTCTTTGTCCAATCATAGGGAGCTTCAGCGGTGCATTTTCAGGATCTGAATGCGGAAACCGTAAGATGTTCAACCATACCGAATGTGCTTGCAAATCTTGAGCAGGCTCGTGATAGACAAAGTCGTCAACCTGAGACTGAGAGCCCAATAACTCCTTCAAGGCAGTCAGTGACTGCAGAGGTCCATTTTTATGCTGGCGATTTTGAAGAACTCGACTCTGTTTTATCTGTTGTTAAGAAGGAGGGTATTATTACTGGGATGAGTCAGTGTTTCTCTGAAGAAGATTTCATGGATGGTTGCAGCAGTCAAGATGGAAGCATTTTAGTGGGGCAAGAATCATCGTCAAGGAGGTCTAGGAAATCTGGAAGCCGAGCATGGGAAAGGGCGAACGAGTCCGACTTAGGAGAAGGCGGGTATGATGTTATTATGATGACTGAAATCCAACATTCAGTGATCTGCTTGAAGAAGTTATATGCTCTCATAAAGAAGGTTAGTTTCTTCTTCCTTCGTATTATAGGAACTTCACCCAAATGTCGAGCTTATAAAAAGTAGACGAAAAAGGTCTCTGAGCATAGCCCACATCTTCGATTATTATCTGAATCATGTTTGTCCAAGGACACACAAATATGAGCTATCATGGTATGAAAGCAACCAGTTGGAGTTTTGGGTGTTAACCCCGATGAACATAACCAAACTCAAATAACTCAGCCTAGCTTAAGCACTATATTTGTCTTTGTGTTCTGTATCTTTGTATTCTAATGAAGCTTCTTTTGTACAAACAGTGTTTGCGGCCACCATATGGAGTCCTGTACTTGACAACAAAGAAGAGTCATCACATTTTCCAAGGTTCGCGAAACCTAAGAAACGTGGTTGATGAAGAAGGGATTTTTGGTATTCATATGGTTACAGAAATGTCTGACAGAGAGATATGGAAATTCTTCTTCAAGTAATTATAAATTATAATTGAAAATAACACTAAATGTAATGCTACTACGAAGAAAATATTCAGATTTCCTCTTTAACATTCCTTAATATTTTGTAGAAAACACACATTTTTATCATCTTTATTCAAGGAATTGTAGCTAATAATAAAAACCAAAATAAATATAATAACACTAATAAGTAGGGGAATACGGGTTTGCAGGTCAGTAAGGTTGTCGTAGTTTTTACTGGCTATAGCCATTATGTAACAGTAAGAATGTAATTTTTTCTTTTCAATTGCACTGAGATTCAGTAAATTCTACTTGTATTTTTGGGTGGAGGGTTGAAAGATTACTTGTCAATTGTTATTATACTACACAAATAAATGTGAAATGCTGAAGAACTGATTACGTTTGAAAAATAATCCAAATATATATGACACATCTTTAACAATATATATGCAAAGGCTCAAGTTAGGAATTCAAAAATGACAAACAATACGCTGCTTAATGAAGACGGTACATGTCTTTTACCTACAATTCCCCTGGTAATTTGTACATAAGGGGATTTTTTACCCTTCATTTATGATTTATCTGGAGATGGTCCTTTTTTGCTCAAAATTAGTTAGAGTGTCCAAGTAGAAATGGCTTACACCATAATACACATGCTATCACAGTTCTAATAGAGTGCTCGGAAACCTAT
This sequence comes from Papaver somniferum, assembly GCF_003573695.1. Taxonomy (NCBI): domain Eukaryota; kingdom Viridiplantae; phylum Streptophyta; class Magnoliopsida; order Ranunculales; family Papaveraceae; genus Papaver; species Papaver somniferum. The sequence continues at coordinate 221,071,075 of NC_039358.1, forward strand.
CTAGAAATCCATGTTCAATCACTCGTTCACGAATAGGGGTAAGCATGGTTCACATGGGTAATTAGGTCAATGCTAGTTGGTCTACGGTCAATCCTTGGTCAAACAGAGCTGTTAACACACAAAATTGGTAATGGGCTTTTCGATGGATTTGGAATCTAAGTTGGTTTTGGGTAGCCCATACACTTAAGGGTTCTTTTGATTTTCTTGGGTTGCATGTAATTTTGTTTACATCATCAGTTTTATCCAAAATTACTTATCCTTATCGGGTCGGGATTGTGTAACAAAAGGTTTTGACAAACCCTTTTGACAAAACACAGTATCCATTAGATTTTATCGATCTAACGGCTCAAATAGTTCATGACATGGCACCAAAACTAACTCTATTACTTGTTTGGTTTTGACTAATTAAATTACGCAAATCAAATTTCGTATGTACTAGAAATCAGAAATCCTACTTGATCAAAATGGATTGGAAATCAAAATTATACCCTCCATCAATCCTCCTAACGTATAATTATTTAATCCTTATTATATAGATGTGTGTTTTTTGTCATTTTCTGTTTTGCCATGGATGAATCAAAATCATGTATAGGTTGAGAATCTCTGAATCCCGTTTTGAGACCATCTTTTTTTTTTCCGAAACGGAAACAAATTTTGATTATCGTCCTATCGTTAGAAGTGAAAGCTTGGGACTGGATTATTATGCATCTTTTCCACAACAACATTTTCAACTTGATTTAGCAAGACCCTATTAAGAATCAGCAACGAATGACGGATCAATACATATATTTACCAATTACATCTATCGATCAAAATATAATTAAAAGATATTCGCCAAAACTGGATTCACTGTTTAACCTAAAACAGGGATGAAGAGGAAATCTCCAATACTTGTAACTGTTTTCTTTTAGGTTTTGTACGCAGCCAAACAAGTAATAGATTTACTTTCATAGCCACATCATAGACTATTTGGACCGTTAGATGGATGAAATCCGACGGATAATGTGTTTTGTCAAAAGAGTTTGTCAAAACCATTTGGCACAGGATCCTTACCCTTACTTATCATGATCTTTAAGTTCCTTTCATGCAAATCCTTTCTTTTTTCTTTTTGAATTAGGGATATAGTGTTATCTAGAGAAAAATGAGCTTTTTATGCATGTTCTACAGGAGATCGATTAATTCTTGGCGTATGGATTATTTCAGTCTTAATCATTTTATCGGGTTAATGATATGCATGTTCTATACTTTACAAGAGATCTATTGAGATGGTGTTTACATCATTATTGGATCATTAATTTCTCATAATAACTATTTTATTAATTTTAAATCATAAATATCATATAGTTATCTTCGTAAATAAACTTTCATTAAATAATATAAATATTTTATTAATCTTTGATTATAAATATCTTCTTAAATGAACTTCTATTAAATATTTTATTAATCTTTCATTAAAAGTGTCTTCCAATTATCTTATTACTAAATATACATTCATCATTGAATATTTTATTGACGAGTCCTGTTATTAGGAGGGAAAGAACGGATACGAGGAGAGAAAGATTTTGACAAAATTCAGTCAATGTGCGGTCAAAGTCAGATACAATAAAAATAAGTAAATATTTAAAAAATGCCCATCCTACCCATGATAACCTCATCTGTTCTTAATCCTTGCGTTCTAAGGATCCGTCATAATCCTGGTTATTCCCCGTCCAAAAAACAGGAAAAACCCTAACCTTTAATAAAAATCTATTACTAGAACACAAAGCTGCTGGGTATTCTTTACTCAATTACCTTTGTTATTGACGCCATTCTGGCTTAGTTAGGACTTTCCTAGCTTTTACTTCTCTCTTTGCAGGCATTGATCTTCTATGTTGTACATACGGATAAATTAGATCCTAACACGAAAGAAATTCAAAACAAAGTAAAGGCAAAAAAATAGTTTTGTGCAGTTTTCCTAAACAACATTAAACAGCAAGAAGCATTGTTGAAGTTTTCGAGATTAAGCTATAGCTTAATTATGCGCCATCTCTTCAAGTAGTAAATAAAATACTACTTATTCGATTGTTACTGACCTTCCAGTTTTCAACACAGTACATAACAGTCTCGCTCGTTATTAAGGCGATCTAAAATATCACTTTCAACGTACGGGCTCTACATTCATGTTCTTGATCAGTTTCCAAACAAGATTATCTTCAGTTTTTTCTCGGAGAGGAAAATATTTTAAACCTAATGTCAAGGATATTTTAGATAATTTATCATTCTTTTTAGAAATTAATCCCTCCTTGGAAATTTTATTTCCCTCCTCATAATCCTTCCTTCCTCGGGTCCATTCTTTCTCTCCTAATAACAAGACTCCATTATAAATGTCTTACAATTATCTTAACAAATAGACTTTCATCATTATTGTTATTAAAGGGAGAACAAAACATGATTTGAGGAGAGAGAAAATCGTAGTAAACTCGCTAATTAGGTCCCATTCAATATATTTTTCTAATTCGGACCAAACTATTCTTAGAATCCACTAACCACACAAACGCACACCCCTTCCCAAATAAATCCATCATTGTCATTTCTTTAACTCTACCAACGACTCAATCAAAACCAAACATCCTGATTCACGATGTGTCATAGATTACTTAAACGATATTTCTAAATTTTGTTATTAGACATACAACACCTTTTGGTTACTTATATCGAAGGAAAACCAATTTGATAATTGAACACTTAATTTTTTTGATCACAATATCTTTATTACCTAAAGCTTTCAAAAGAAACCCAATAAAGGGAACAAATAACAGTATAAGAGTAGAAGGGTACGTTGGAATCCACTTTCTCCAAGGAAACTGATAGCTCAAATAAGGTTTCTGATTGAAATTTTTGCTGGAATTTTTTTGCTTGCTATCTTTATAGATGTCGTTGTTTGTATAACATTGGAGAATTCAAATATGTTTGATGTACCAATCACCTTTGATTATGTACTATCTTTCCTTGGGGAAAAAAATGGTTATATACTATCTGTTTATGCCATTTTAAACAATTTTGTTAATGACCTCTTTGTTTTTTTTTTACTGGATTTGATTCATAATATTTTCGTTTTAATTAGGATTTGATGTGGAGTTTAAGAAAGTAAAAAGGATGGTGAAACATTTCCATTTTATTCCGTTTGGTGGTGTCGACGGTGAAATCCTTGGGGTTTTAGTAGGGATAATTTGGTATATTCAAAGATAAAATATTAACTAGGTCTGATTTAGCGAGTCGATCACGATTTTTGTTCTTCTCGGTTCATTTTTCGCTCTCCCTTTAACAAAAATCAATATTTTATTAATGTTTTCTTATAATTTTTATGATTATATTAATAAATGCTTTCATTAAATAAATAATAAATTTGTGAATATTCATGTCAATCATGTGGTATTTGTGGGTGCTGGTCCATAGAGCCAGTGACGATAATATCATGAGGTAATTGTGATGGGGGTTCTGGTGGTGGTAATGCAGTTGGTCAGTGCAGTATTCAGGTAGTGGGTAATTTCTATTCTATGTTGTTAGCACACAAGTAAATTATGATGGAAGTTGTAGTTGATTTTCAGTTTTGAAAATAAGTTGGTTATAATACAAAAGAAACAATTGTGCAGGCTGACCGTAATTTTTCTTAAGAACAACCCGCGAAAAATTCAATGATGATTGGGTAATAGATCTACTGTTGGGATAGTAAAGTTTTCCAGTTGGTCCACTACATGTTTCATTTGGTGGGGTTTTCGGTTGTACTCACTACATGTTTCACTAGGTGGGGCCGGTTTTCAGTTGATCCCACTACATGTTTCACTAAGTCTAGGTGATTTCTTCAAGACAACTATTACAGTCAACCTAGCAATTCTCGGGAAAAAAACATAAATTTTTTTTGACAATATATATTAAGTCAACAAAAAAGTGACAAGCATTGAAATTGACATAATTTTTCTTTTACTTATTATGGATGGAGGCCGTGCCGTCACGGTAAGGGTGAAATTCTAGTTAGTCTCTAAGGCGAAGAATAAACTGGACATGGATGAAGCGTATTTATACACATAGGTAACTTCAAAAAATATGAATGTAAAAAGAACTACCGCAGTAAGAACATATACCGAAAATAAAGTGAAACGCATTAGCAAGAGAGAAAGGAAATATGAGCAAACTTTTCCATTTATAGTTTACTCCAACGTCTCAGGTTACTTGGTCTCCATATGCGCATTAGACTACAAAGGTTGGCTTGAAGTTGAAGGTCGGAGAGTTTGTAATTCGAATTTCTTCTCTACTTTTTATATGGGATATGATTGAAATGGATGCGCACCTATTAGTAATTATCTTTTCATGACTAAAACATATGTATAACTATGCACAAAACGTTAGTAACATCTATCATCCAACTATCATTTAACTACTCATATGGCATGCATGTAAATGGTAGTGTAACTGTTGTCAAGCGTTTAAGTAGTACTCTATTAAATGTAACAAAAACTACGTTGGCATTGATCCCAGAGCCTACTTTTTGCCCATCTTATCGGTTATTGTGAAAAAAGCTCCAATCCAGTGTTGAGGGTGATAAACCAGGACAAAAGTTTATGTTCTTGACTCACGTCACATGGTTATATTGGGAGACTACAGAAAAGAAAAACAAATTGTTTCATGCTGTGCCATAGATTGCAAATACATGTATACTTCACTGCGGTGGTCTCTCGCACCCTAGCTAGTTACGTAGATTAATAAGAACTTCATTGATCTAGCTAGTTGGTATATTTTCCCTAGACTTTGGACACCAATTCGGCTAAATATGAAAGTGCATGTGAATAGGGTGTAACAATAAGTTGAGTGTTTTTAAAAACCACCGAAGCTTAAACACATTCACTGTCTCGGTACTCTTTCCGTAAAACCAAGTAATCTAAGTAGAAATCTTCTCAATTTACCTCAAACCTACTACCACACTCAAATTAGCTCAATATCAGCATGATCATAGAATGAAATTGATAACTAAGCTCAATATCAGATTTTATCCTCTGTGCCATTGGTTTGAGGCTTTGGTCAAATTTTGTGCAGATGATCAAATCCGCGGCAACATTGCACAATGAAGAACATATAGATACGACTGGGGAATTCGTCGGCCACATACAACTGGAGATTTATCCAGCCTTCCTGAAAGGTTAGATGGACGACATGAAGTAATACCAGCAAGACTGCGTTAACACCAGGATTGCAGGTATTGATTTCATGCTACGGAGAAGGATAAATGACATGGATTTGAGGTGAAGATCGTATAACATTCAAGACAGATCGCGATATGATGCATAAGTGATGCGAAGCTAAGCCGATTTCTTTTTACATTTTAGGTATGGATGTCTTTTTACACAGATGGTGTAAGTGTGTTGTTGCAGCTTTATATATTGCTGGAAGGTCAGCATGCGTGCTATTTGCATTTACAATTTTCAATCTACAAAAACAATTGAATCCATTAATCCTTTTATTTGAGGTTCCAGGTCTCCAATTCGATTCGGCCCAAAAACCATTTTAAAAAAGCAAGAAAAAACAACTCATCCGGCCATTCCTCTTCTTTCTTTAAAAGTAGCGGTCTTTCACTCTCTCTCACTCTCTCCTGGTTAAAAATTCTTGTAAGTAGCAAATATACTTCGTTTTCTTTTCCCATGGAAGAAACGATACCAACAAAAAACTGAATTTCATTAGGGATTAAATCTGTAGATCACTTGTCATATGTTTTCTGGGAGGTATCTCCTCCAGAGACTTCTATTTCTCAACATTGTTTTCGTCATCAAAATCTGCCTTTTTCTCAATGGGAAGAAACTTTGATGACCCTTAAATTGTGTCTTCATTCTCATCATTAGCCACTTTTCCTACATCATCTCTGTAGTCCCTTTCAAATTCTGAATTATCTAACTAGGTCTAGAGGTAAAGTCAACAGGATACTCTAATGACATATTTTTACGCCCGTTTTTCAACATAAAGAAAGATGAGTTTTTTTTTTTTTTTTTGATGCTGTTGTATATTATGGATGATATATTAGGATGCGATCATCAATTCTTGGATTTTTATAAACACAGTTTGATTATTATGAATCAATTATTTTTCACTTTTATGGGTTAAACACAGTAACATGTGTGCAAGTTCTTTTCTAGTTACTTTTATTGGTTAAACACGGTAAGATGTGTGCAAGTTTTTTTTCTAGAAACTAATCAAATTATGATTTTTTAGTTGCTTGCACATGCAAATCTTTTTTTTTTTTTTTTAAAGAAAACAAGTTTAGTAATCATCATGAACTGCAAGTAGTTTACAATTATTGGATGGAAGCCTGACAACAAGCTGTGCTCCAATCCCTTTATTGAGAACCACACCTATCTTATGAAAGAGAAAATCCCCGATAAAGATATTCTCATCATGACTAGCCATATAGTTTCGCAACCTATTCAGGAACTCCTCGGTATCACTCCCCAACCCACCTAAGGTTGTGAAGGCAAGAACTCCAAACCCCAGCTTCTGACCCTTGCATTTCTCCAAATACTTGGCCCTCTTCTTCACCACCGCATTATCCATAGCCCGACCAAGATCAAAATTACATTCCCAAGCGCCAACAGCACGAAACTGCCTAGCACCAATTTTTTTTTTGAATCAGGCGTCTAGCGTTAATTATGTGTTTTAGATGAGTTTTTGATGTTCTTTGTAGTAGACATATATGTTAATGTTATAATCTATATGATATGATCATCATTTCTCAATTCTTGGCTTTTCACTATTACAAACTATTTTAGTTTCTACTTTGTTGTGTTAATCATATGTATGTTCTACAATTTACAGGAGATTAAGATGGCATTTGATAAAGGAATATTACCTCCAGGATACAAGTTTCTCCCAAGCGACAAGATATTAGTTGGAGATTATGTAGTTCGAAAAGTATAAAATACTCTTAAGGAACGTTGGTTCATCTTCGAGAAATATATACAAGTATGCACATGTTTCAGGAGATTCGGAGAAATATGGCTTATTTTTCCACTTAAAGAAAATATGAGCAAACTTTTCCATTTATAGTTTACTCCAACGTCTCAGGTTTGAGTACTTGATCTCCAAATGGGATGCTTGAACTATATACTATGAAGGACAGGAGGCTCTGAGGATCGGCGATAAAATCGGGTCAACTCAGTTCTCAAACCTCTCCGTGCTTCCATGGATTTCTGAATCTCTTCTGTATAATTTGTTCATTTTCTTTCCCCTTTCACTTATTCTTTCTTAGATTCGGTGTTTTTGTTCATGAATTTTTCTTTCAGTGTCTGTTTCTTTGATTCGTTTGTTTTCTAGGTCTTTTTTCTTTGTTCGAGCGATAACTTGTTTGTTTTGTTTAATTTTCCTGCTTCTTAGTTCTCCCCATTCCTTTCTTGTTTGTCTTGTTTTATTCCCCTTCTTATTCGTTCTCCCCTTCCTTTCTATTTTGATTTCCTTTTGATTCTTTTTTGGCGATTCAATTTTAGGTATTTTTAGGTCAATTTTAGGTCTTTGCTAAGATGAAAAATTTCATATTACCTAAATTGGTTACCCTCTATTGTTTGCTTTTCTGTCTCTGCAGGGAAAGCATATTTGGAGCTAATGCTCAGGTGAGGCCATCTCCGGTCACTAACTGCTCTCAGGGAAGTTTGGTTGTGCTATAGTGTTCTGGTTCTTTTCACTGTACGCAAAAGGAGTTCTCCTGGAAAGAAAGTAAAACATCTTATTTATTGGATGTAAACAAACATCTCAGGACAATTACAAATTATAATAATATGGAAGTAATCATAGATTTAAGTTTTTCTTGGGGAATACTTATAGATTTAAGTTCTTCTTGGGGAATACTTATATAACCAAAGATTGCAATAGCAGCATTCATCATGAAATGGTTTATACCTCCCAATACTTTGGTTTTAATGAGACTTCATTACAAGTGTCATATGTTTGCAGTGATGGAGTTTTTTTTATATCAAATTTAATTTAATCTCCGGTCATATCAACTCAAAAATGGTGAGAAGTAATTTACAAGTGGCAAATTTCATCAGTCACTACAATCATAAGATTGCATGCATCCAGAAAATATGTATTTGTAATCATTCTAATTCTCTGGCACCTTTTTTCTATAGCATACATGTGTCACTTAGTCTCAGAAATCTTAGCTATATATACTCAAAAATTGCTAACCTTAACACTCACAACAATCAGAACTTCCTTTGGTTATCAACTAGAAAGTTTACCAAAACCAACTACACAAGCTCTTTTCTTACAGTTCACAAAAAAAACTCATACTTTCTGTTATTTGCTAATTCCAATCAAAATGTCAGATGTTCCAACCAGGAATTACATTTCTCAACTCACTGATATCATAGAGAATGATGCTCAATCTCTCACAAGTTCTGTTAAGAAGTATGTGGAGTTTCTTAGGGATGCTGCTGTGAACATAGAAAACAAGAGATTTCCTAGAATCATTGCTAAAATCTTTAAGGAGATTAAGAAGGGGGAGGACCCTAGAGGTCTCAGAACTGGTGAAGTGGCTCATTATCTCAACACCTCTCTGTCTCCAATCGGGAGAATAATTGTTCGGAAGACTGGTGATCCAAAAGTATTTATCATTATATTCTAAAGTGCTGCTGATTATGCTGCTGCCATCTACTTCATACCAAATAGAGTGCAAGGTTATTTGTTCTCTATGAGAATGTGTAATAATGAAGCAAAAGTGGAAGAAGTAGACTTTTCAGCTCAAGACTATAGGATCAAATTCTTCTTAAGAGGTGATTTGTCTAGAAAAGGTTGTGTGGCTAAACAAGTGGCAGAGAAAGTGGGAAAAGTTCTTTCTTTGGTTGGTCCTCTGATAATCAAGGAGAATACCATGCTCATGTGGTTGCATATATCTCCCGAGGTAAAGCTCTGACTCATGATGTTAAAGTCATCATTATTGATCCAAATGATAGAGAAACAATGAAGGTTAAAATTTTCTTCATGGAGATTCCTCATGGCACTTTCTTCATATGATGGCATATTGATGATTCCCACCCTGAGAAAAAATGTAAGGCTAGGAGGGGAATTTATAACAGAAACTTTCCTAAGGTGTATGTCTAAAATGAAGAAGAAGAAAATGCAGAGAATGGAAATCAATCTTCTCAAGATAATAATGGCATGGAGGACTTAGAAAATGCTGCTGCTGGTATCAGAATATTTGACAGCCAAATTAATAGGGAAGACAATCAAAGAAGGGCTACAAAAAGGAGAAGAATTGATGAAGGTATTGTGTTCAATTTTGACAAGGAGAGGATGGCTGAAGTTGAAGTTATTGGTGACAAGAGAACTATGGAAATTGGGTCGGCAGGTGGGTCTGGAGTTAACCCTGAGGATGTCAACAATTCTAGCTTTGAAGACAGAATGAATGCAGAAATCAGAAGGTTGGAAAAAGGAAATCTCCAATAATTGAGAACTCTGGAATCAGTCAGAAAGAAATGAATCAGAAAAGAAGGAAGGATGAGTGGTTTAGACTTTTGAACCAATATCCTGTTCAAAGTACAAAAAGTGATGATTCTTGGGTCTTGGTAAAGAGGAAGGATGACAGTATTATGGTTGGTAGGGCTGTAGGAACTCAAAAACAGCCTGATATCATTACAAATGAAGAAGAAAATGCTCTTTACTGGAGTATCATTGAAGAAGAAGCCAACAATGCTGATAAAGTGACTGTGGAGACTATGGAAATGGCCAATCCTGTTGCTAGCTCTAACTACACTTTCCGTATGGAGCAAAATTTAATGCTTGAGGTAACCCATGACAACCTTTTCTCAAAAAATTATATATTTATATGCAAAAAATTATATATTTATATGCAAGTCTCATATTTTTAAAAGTCCTATATACTATTGTTTAAGCTGGAATGTTGAGTTTTTGAAATTTTATCTTTTTTTTATATGTTTCTACAATGGCATCTTGAACATAAAATACATAGTAGTGTCTGCTTTAAGTGTCTTAAAAAAGTCTATGTTAAGAAATTTTCTACTAGCATGATAATGTGCATATGCTTGTTTTTAGAATGCATGATGAATAGTTTTTTGCCATTTCACAAAAGAATGTTTTTTTCATATATGGTCATGGAAGACAGAGACTCTGGGTATGACTTCAAGGTGTTATCCTGGAATCTTCAGGGTATTAGGTCTATCCTAAAACAATATCACCTTCATCACCTTAATAAATCACATAACTTGGATATGATTTTTCTTTCGGAAACGAAAGTTAATACACATACTGTTGAAAAAGTCTTCAAAAGATTGAAAGTTAAAGATTGGTTTACTATGCCTTATATTGGAAGATCTGGAGGATTTGCCATTGCTTGGAACCAGGGAGTTCATGCTAAACTTATTGTTTTCAAAAACAATGTTTTCCATTTTCAAGTGATCAAAGATAACATGAATGTGTTTATTACTTTTATTTATGGAGCTTTAGATAACAATCTTAGAGATGACCAATGGAATTTTATTAAAAGCGTTAGCTCTGTAAATACCCCTTGGGCTATCATAGGTGATATGAATTTTATATTGCATAAAGATGGCAAAGAGGGAGGTAATAGTCCCTCTACTAGTAGTTTTGCTTACATGTTTCATTGTATCCAACATTTAAGATTGGTTGATCTTAATTTTACGGGTCTCCCCTTCACTTGGACTAATAAAAGAACAGGAAACCAGTATATTCAGGAGAGAATTGACAGAGTTTCAGTGAATCATAAATGGCTAGAATTGTTTGTGAAATCCAGTAATAAGCATCTTACTAGGATAGTGTCCGATCATTCCCCAATACTACTTGAGACTCTTCCACATCATGATAAATTGGATAGGACCTATAGATACATGAAGTGCTGGGTAGAATACAAAGATTATAAGAAGGTGTTGAAAAACTCTGTTCAGAAAACCAAGGAAAATAAAAGTAATCTGTTTAAGACATTAAGAAATTTAGAATATGACCTTAGAATTTGGAACAAAAAGGATTTTGGCAACATTTTTAAGAACATTTCTAACATCCTAGAGAACATAGAAGAGGAAAATAAGAAACCTTATAGTTTGGAGACAAAAAGCAAAATTGAGCAGTTACAGAATGAGCTAGCAAATTGGTATGAAATAGAAAATTTTTTTTGGGGCCAACATTTTAAAGAAAAATGGATAAATGAAAATGATAATAATACGAATTTCTTTCACCAATATGCTTCTGATAGAAATAGGTATAACATAATTCATACCCTTAGGGATAGCACAGGGTTGTGGATAGAAGGACAACAACAATTAAGTCAACTCCTCACAAATTATTTCAAGAATATTTCAAGCACTAGTAATAACAACATTGATCCTATATTCAATAACATATTAACCCCATTGATTGATGATAATGATAATGATAGGCTTCCTAATATCCCTGAGGACAATGAAATTAAAGATGCTTTATTTTTGATGAATGCTTGGAGGGCTCCAGGTCAAGATGGTTTCCCCTCTGGTTTTTACCAACAACATTGGGATTTACTTAAGGATGATATTATTAGCTGGGTCCAAAAAGTTTTTAAAGACAAAGGTTTTAATCAGAAAATCAATCACTCTTTCATCACGCTTATTCCAAAACTAAAATGCCTAAAAACCCTAGTGACTTTAGACCTATTAGCCTTAGCAATGCTTTTTATAATATAGTGACTAAAATCATAGCCAATAGGATTAGGCCCCTATTAGATAAGATTATTTCCCAGAACCAATCATCTTTTATCCCCAATAGACAGATAACAGATAATATTGTAGTTGCTCATGAAATCCTGCATACCATGAAAACCAGTAAGAGGAAGACTGGTCATATGGCTTTGAAACTTGATCTTTCCAAAGCTTTTGACAGGCTTGAATGGAACTTCATTACGTTTGTTTTCAAAAAAATTTGGTTTGTCAAATGATTTATGTGATTTTCTTTATAATTGTATCTCCACTGTTTCGTCGGCTGTGCTTGTTAATGGTTCTCCGGGTGAATTTTTTTTTCCTACTAGAGGAATTAGACAGGGTGACCCTATGTCACCCTACATCTTTATCATTTGCATGGAAGCTTTCTCTAAGCTTCTTTCTCATGCTGAAAGCACGGTCAAGGTTACTGGTATAAAAGTTAATAAAAATTGTCCCTCTGTTTCCCGTTTCTTTTTTGCGGATGAGTCCTTTTTATTTACCACTGCTTCTATTGTTCAGGCTATAAATCTTTTGGATACTCTTAGTATTTTTAGTGATTCATCTGGGAAGATTGTTAATTATCAGAAGTCTGGCATTTATTTTAGCAAGAAAATTGAAAACAAGCATTGCAAATTGTTAGCTAGAATTCTTAAGGTTGGTAGAATTACTAAAAATGACACTTACTTAGGTACACCCTTGTTCTTCAATAGGTCTAAGAGTTTCAATTATCAAAATTTCCTAGATCAAGTCTACAATAGAGTTCAGGGTTGGAAAGCCAAATTTCTGTCCCAAGCGGGAAGAACAATCCTGATTTGCTCAGTCACTAGTGCAATGCCTATGTACCAAATGATGTGTTTTCTCTTACCTAATAAAACTTTAGACAAACTGAATGCTCTTCAAAGGGAATTCTGGTGGCAAAAAAACAAAAACAATAGAGGTTTGCATCTTAAATCTTGGGATTTCATTTGTACTAGTAAAGCTAATGGAGGTTTAGGGATTAAAAGTTCTCATAAGTTTAATCTTGCTTTGCTCACCAGAGTTGCTTGGCGTCTTATTAAGAATCCTGATAAGTTGTGGTGTATCATCTTGAAAAATAAATATTTCCCAAAGTCTGAGCCTCTTAGTTACAAGAAGAAATCTGTTAAGTCTTGGGTCTGGACTATCATATGTAAGGGTCTTGATATTATTAAGGAAAATCACTGTTGGAGGAAATGGTAAAGATATAGAAGTTTGGTCTGATAAATGGCTCCCTCAAGGGGAAATTCCTAAACCGAAAAGTAATGATTTTATGCATCTAATCTCTAAAGTGTCTGATTTAATGGATGATGAAGGAAAATGGAATTCCCAACTCATTCATCGTGTGTTTGATAAAGACTCCAGGAAAAAGATTAGTATGCTTGATATTGTTTATGATGGCACTAAAAAAGATACCCTAATATGGATTGGTACAAAAGATGGATCTGTTTCTGTTAAGTCTGCTTATAATTTTCTGTGTGATAGAAATCATGTCAACACTCCTGTTGAATGGAAAAGAATTTGGAAACTCAATATAATGCCTAGAGTTAAAATCTTTTTGTGGAAAACTTTAAGTGAATGCTTGCCTGTTAGAGAGTTATTGGGAAGACATACTCCCATAGACCTTCATTGCCCCTTGTGTAATAATTATGTTATTGAAAGTGTTAACCATATTTTCACAAAATGTATTTTCTCTGAAGCTGTATGGAGAGGGCTATCTTTCTCTCATCATTTCTACTCTGCAGTTAATTTGTCTTACAAGGACTGGTTTCTTGTGTGGCTAAATGATAGGGATAATATAGATTTTTTTTGCTTATGTTCTCTGGTATATCTGGAAGTACAGATGTAGGGTGGTTGTTGAGAATGTTATCCCTAACCCGGAGGACTTAATTGATTTTATTAAGAAAGACAGTCCTCAATACCTTTAAAACATAATAATATGGTTTGTGATCAAAGGTTGAAGGTTGTTCCTGTTTGTGATATATCTCATCCTGCTTGTTTTCATAATGGTTGCGACAAAAATCAGGGAGTTTCTTCTTACATTTATTTCGATGCTGCTTTTCACAGTAAGGAAAAGAAATTTGCTTACGGGGTTGTTGAAGTTAATGACAGTGGGTGTATTATGGATTTTACAGGCGGAACAAGTTGGTGCACCGGCGCAGAAGAAGCTGAATCCAGAGCCTGCCGAGAAGCTACAAGATGGGATAGAGGGAGAGGAAATGAAAGATTAATCTTCCTCAATGATAACCAGAATGTGATAAACAGTATCAAGAAGAACAATTTTGCTGTAAATTGGACTTCAAAAGCTATCTTTATGCAAGCTTTAGAGTCCAACAATTTTCTTGCTTGTTCTTCCTTTGTTTATATTCGGAGGTCGTGTAATTTTCTAGCGGATAATTTAGCTAAATTCCTTAACAAACATGTGCATGTACATGTTGATTCTAGGCTGTGAGATAAGCCTAGAAAGGAAAAATGGTCTAGTGTCCTATGTAATGGAAACAATGTAATTCTCTTCTGCTAGTTTTATGAAATTTCCTTTTATCAAAAAAAAAAAAAAAGTACTTGATCTAGGGGTGTTCATGGTCGGTTTCTAGCCGAACCAAAACCGAAACCATTAGTGTCGGTTTCTAATTTTTGAAACCAAAACCGTGCCATTAACCAACGGTTTCGGTTTTAATTTTACCATCCGGTTTCGGTTTTAACCACTCGGTTACGGATAACCGATAAATATGTCAGTTTTAGGTAACTGACTGTTCAAAAAAAACAATTTACACAGAAACAAAAAATTCACAAAGAATTTTGCCTAATCCAGCAATAACATCAAAAAAGAATTTACATAATTTACATATATGATTCTACTAACAGTTTCTCAGATCAAACCTTAATTTCACTAACAGTTTTAATCATCCATCTGAGCTTCAAATTCAAAACCCTAAATTCCTAAATCATCAACAAAACCTATTCACATCATCAATTGAACAATAACCCCTTCATTAATTCAATCCCCTAATGTAATTCCTTCTTAATCACCCTTAATTGAATCTCGAAATCATTTCCAGAAACCCTAATTTCTTCACAGTTTCGGTACCTCTCAATTATTCTTCAAAAACAACACTACAACTTCAATCTAGCAACAGCCCTTTGATCTTCAACTGTTAACTTACCGATTTACAAATAAACTCAACATCAAACTCAAATCCTATTTTTTTGATTCCCCTTTTCTATGAGTTTAATTCAACTTCTCAAGTAAATACCACCACCATTAGTCGTTCCTTAGCCAAACACTTCTTTTCGGAATCTCGTAACCATAGATTTGGTTCTCAAATCCTCAGTAGAAGATTGACAGAGAAAGAAGAAGGAGAAGACAAAAATTAAACAGGAAAAAGAAGATGAGGCTGCTGCGGAGGAGAAGAAAGGAAAAGTGAGAAAAAAAATGAGATTTAGTTTTTAGGGTTTTTATTTTTATAGTTTTAACCAATGGTTAGGATTTAATATCTAAATCTACGGTGAAAAGCAGATAATCGGTTAACCATTGGTTATCGGTTCAGTTTCTCTATCATACCAAAACCAAACCATTAATCTCGGTTTTCATCTTTTCTAAATCAAAACCAACCATTAGTTAATGGCTCGGTTCGGTTTTTCCCTAATCGATTTGGTTTGGTTCGGTTTCTCGATTAACCAGTTACCATGAACAGCCCTAACTTGATCTCCAAATGCGCATTAGACTACAAAGGTTGTTTGAATGATTGGGAGATTGTAATTCACAAGTTTCTTCTCTACTTTTATATGGGATAATTAAAATGGAGGCACACTCAATTCTGATGCTCCACTAGTAATTATTTTTCCATGACTAAGACATATTAATTTATAACGATGCAGAAAATGTTAATAGCATCTATCATTCAAATATCATTCAACTATTTATATGACATGTAAACGGTAACGATAGTGTTACTGTTGTCGAGCATTTAAGTAGAACTTTATTAAATGTAACAGGAACTACTTTGGGCTTGATCCCATAGCCTACGTTTAGCCCCATCTTATCGGCTCCAATGGTGAGGCAAGACAAAAGTTTGACAATCCTAATTTTGTAAGCGGGTTTTTATAAGGGAAAATTAGGGGGAGATCCAGAAAAAATAATATTTTCATTGTCAGGCCCACAATTAATTTTAGGTATCGTGACAGCCATAATTATATGAAATTATTAAAAATGTATGCATGACGGATTATGCTTCCGCATGACAGGTTATGCATCAGGAGTATAATTGGTAACGCAACTTGGATATAACATATCTAAAAATCCGCGCCTTGGAATTTTACAAATTTTATATCGTTGGAAATCTTTTTAAGAGAGCTACGCAACGAGTACAAACAAGAATATCAAATTTTTGTTTTTCACGAAAAAATCGGAGGGGATCATCATTTTAGGCAAAATTTTCGAAAACTTGATACATAACTATTATGCAGCCACCAAAAAAGATGCATAACACATTCTGCAAACGCATAAGGAATTATGCAACCATTTTCTCCACTGCATAACAAATTATGCATTTGGATAACAAAGTTATGCATCTATAACAAGTTACGTAACCATTGTTTTGGTTGATTTTAGTGCGTACATAAAAAAGATTGATGCATAATGCAGTATGCATCCATATTTACGGATGCATATCAGGTTATGCATCTATTTTCTCGATGCATAAAAGATTGTGCAACAATTTTCTCGATGCATAATGCATTATGCAGTCATATTTTCGGATGCCTAACATGTTATATAGATATTATTGAAGGTGAATGACAAGTTATGCAACCTTATTTTTTGTTGGTTTCAATACTAAGAAAAAAGTAGCTGCATAACGTGTTATGCAACAGTTTTCTAGACTGCATAACAAGTTATGCAAAACAAAAGAAATCTGCAGAACGTGTTATGCAACCAATTTCGAGAATGCATAACAAGTTATGCAACAAATTTTATGGAAGCATAACCTGTTATGTATCATTAACCTACATCTGTCTCGAGTATCTTTACACACATATTTACCATCCAACATATTTTCCAAACTAAAGGAAACATAGTACCTAGCTGCAGGCTTCTCGATGATCAACACCATCACTTTCCTGTCAAGCACAGAAAAAAAACCTTGCTTGTGTTAATTTTGGTGAGAGTTTTTTACAGTCCCATCAGTTTGGTCTTCAAAGTTGGCTTTATAGATCAATCAACAACAACATTGGGATAAAACCCATCAACACTGACAGCTGGGGTGTTTAACAACACAAGATTCAAAGGAAGCTTAATTTCTTATTTAGTCTTCGTCTGCGATTGATCCATGCCATTAACACTCCCTAACAGCTTCCATTTCGATCCACGGAAAACAAGTTCAGCCAACACCAGACATACCATCAATATCGAACACACCATTGAGGCACCAACTTCTCATTTTCTGACCCTTAAAACTTCTTCTTTCCGGCACTGTATCGACCAGCTGAAGCTCGGTTTCTGTGCATAAGGGGGTTGTATCCGTACTGCTTTCTGAGCTCCTCCTTACAGCGTTCTTCACCTGCCAACACGAGATTCATCAAGCCTCCAAACCTTCGACCTCCTCTCTTTTCCCATCCAGCCAAAAATCAGAACTCCAGGCTTTTACATCTCGTCATCATTTCCGATTGTTTGCAGGACCAAACCAGCAGCTCTCCTTGTTTATCTCAATCTATGCATCTCAATAACACCTCCAGTTTCTTCATACATTCTCGATTTGAACCTTCATTCTTTCCTTCCGCTGCAGAACATCGTCATCTTCTCTATCAACTGAATCCAAATCAACCCATTCTTAACCACATCTGTTGCCTTCTTCCAATCCTTCACAAACCCATAAATCACATAACCTGTGATCTTCTTTCTTCTCTCAATTTGACAGCAGCACAAAACCCATCTCAATTCTATTATTCGACAACGATTTATCGTCTCTTGCTTTAACATGAGCAACCAAAACCCATTCTATCTCTGAAGTTCGAAATCCAACTGCTAGCCATCACATATTCATCTCTTTTCCGTCAAAATATCTTCTCGAACCCTAAATCACCCAATACCAATTCTCTTTTCCACATCCACTGTTGTTGTTTCCGTTGAATTTTGTGTCATATCTGGAACCGAAGTTCCCAGATCTAGAAAGCTAAAAATGAAAAAAAAAGCTCGTCAAATCACAAGAAAACTATGAGATATAAAAACCTTGAGATAATAAGTTCATGAAATCAAACCTTGAGAGATTCATCACAAACATCAACATCATCTTCTTCTTCTCCTAGAACTCAAACAAACACTACACCATCACCTTCGTCGCCAACTAATCAATTTAACAAGCTTCCTAAGAACAACTCACAAGATTTAACTCAATTCTATGAACTGAATTCGGCGGAGGAAGAACAGAAGAAGAAGAAGAAGAACGAAGAGAGAAGAAAGAAAAGAGAAAACAAAATTTTATAATTATGGGTTTGAGAATAATTTTTCCCCAATAAATGGGTGCGCGCCTTCAGTTTTCTATCCGTGGGTTTCTCAGTACAAAAATGTGTGAGAATGGGTCTCACTGTAGTTTTCACTTTTCATAATTAGTTAGGCCCATGGATTTCAATATCATAAATTCTAAACCTTAAACCTCAGCGAAATGTTAACAAAAAACAAGTGAAGACTTTTGTGAAACCAAAACCAGTTTTTGATTTGGATTGGTTACGTAGAATCCAAACTAGGTCATTTAAACTTGTTATGTTACTTAGTAAATTGTCTGAGTTGCTAGGTATTGTGATTGTATTGGTATTTGTTTCTTGGTTGGAATTCATGTAATTAATTGTCTGAAATGGTTAAAATTCTGATTGGGAACATGGTTTTCCTGTAACTTTGGGGCTAGGTATTGTGATTGTATTGGTATTTTTTGGTTGGTTGGAATTCATGGAAATCGGCTGGCCAGTCCTGCAATCAACCCCGATTTTACGTCAGATTATCATTATCAATATATACGAGGCTTGCCTAAAAAAAAAAAAAAAATCTTAATGACCAAAGGGTATTGGGGGCCACTTATTGTTAGGTTACCAACCAAAGTTATGTACGAATTTTAACGACTCAAAATAATCCCTTTCGTACCAAAAAAAACAAAAAAGAAAAAAAAAACTCTTGTTTAAGAGGTAAGTGTCTCGTGCTCGTAGTTTTTGATGAATTTCATATCGCCTCGTCTAGCTATCTCGCCTGACAATCTCTGATATTCTTCGAGGACACATGGCAAACACCAATTATGCTTCAACTTTCTATAACAACCAACAACAATAACCGTCCTATGATTTCCATGTCTGCAATGAATCAAAATTGGATGATTTCTTTCATCTAGCAGTACTTTTACAGCTTCATTGATAATATCTTTCTTTCTTTTTTTTTCTAATACTTTTCATAATCGCATCTTCTGGAGGCGCCAAAGGATCTACGGTATCTCCTTGAATACCAAATTGAAAAAGCTTAATATTGTGCACTTGTAGAAATTTTATATTCTCTTGAGCATATAGTTCAAGACACAAGCATATGATGGATCGAAGGTTTAATGATTCAATGAATGAGAAATAACAAGGTTTTGGAAAACCAGGAGGAAACCCACATCTATAAATTCCTTCTTCAACAATTGAAAAACTGTACGGAGTGATTACATCGTCACTTTCTTTAACTAATGATCCCATCTTTAATTTTTTGTTCTCTCACGAGTCTGCTTGATTACATTACATCGATGTAATAAAAAAAGGTGGTCTTTGTCTCCTTGATCAAAGAGTCAATGAGTGGACAGGATTACCGAAAAGGGTAATCCGGCGGTCCTTATCGTCCTGATTGGGTTTGACTTGGACGGCTACGAACGGTAGGTTGTGTTTTTTTTTTCAAATTCCCAAATTCACGAAACAACAATTCCTGCCGAAGGTGTATATGTTCGTCTCTCTGAAGAATATATATGAGAAGAAGATAGATTAATTCTAGGCTTTGTTCTTTTAATCCTTATTGAGAAACCTAACCCTAATCTTTTTCTCCTCTTTTCTCTTTAACCTTTCGTCGATCTCAAACTCCGTAAAGAAGTAGTTGTTTCAAGGAGGATTAATCTATAGCTGGTTCTAATGGGGATTGTCGAATCCAGAATCTGATGTATCTGATCGTAATAGTGTTGAGAAATCTGTTTACTTCTTCATTGAAATTTCAGATGAAACTGAAGAGGGAATCGGAGCGAAAATTGATATGGGTTTGTCGAGATAAGGGTTATTGAGAACTGAGATTGATGATTAAGTCAAAATAATTGAAAATTTTCAGAATCTAGGGTTTGGTTTTGGGAAGAGCAGCTGAGGCTGTGTCTGAATCGGTAAGAATGAGAATGGGTTAATTGAAGATGGGGGTTTGAGAGTTCTTGGATGATGATAAGAGTTGGGTTGAGCTCAATTTTCAACCAGATGAAGAAATCAATCGAGAAAACATATTCCAGTTTCAAATATTTCTCTATTTTTTTCCCTATAAATTTCAATTGAATTTCGATTTCAGAATTACTTATACATTCAAAAATCATGTGTTTTATAGGTTTGTCGTAGTGAAGATACCATTATTATTATGCATCTTCGAAGGTTTTTGATGGTTATTGATGTCTAATAGACAAAGGTAATCATCTCTGCAATTCAATTCTGTAACATACTACTCAATATCGACACATTATTATGCATAATCTTATTGACAGTTTTGTAACATACTACTCAATTCTGTAACATGCAGGCACAGTTGGCCAATTAGTAAAACATTGTTGGATGCAAGCCTATGCAGTAAATTTAACGAGATGGCGGGGTTATTGTTTATGATATGTTAAGGTAATAATACTACTTATCTTTTGGCATTACTCAATGTTGAAAATTCTCTAGGACTGTAGAAAGTTATTGTTTTGCTTGACAACACAGGTAAATACCTATTGTTCATATTACTTTTGTTCTTTGTTGTTGAATATTTAGGGGGTGATTTAAGATGCGAAGTCGAATAAGAAAGGAGATGAAGAGGATTACCAGAAAAAGGTAAACATAAACATATTGAAATCCTATTATTCTATCGCTAGAGTTTTCTTTGTTTCTCTTGATTTTCATCGTTTTATGTTGATGTTTTCCGCATATTTTAGTTGTAATGTTATAGAATCAGTTGTATTACTTCACAGTCCCAAACTAAAATCTTAATCCTAAACCAGATTTCCTTATTAAAATTTCCAGGTTAAGCTTCCTCCACTCTGGATTCTCTCCTCTGAACCTCATACGAACCTAGATGATAATTCCAATGGAACTTCTTAATCGAAACCCTCGAATTCGAATTCAAGAGCCTACTAACCGCTCAAAACATACGGAAGGGGAGGTTACTGCCATTGAATTGGCAGCGAGAGAAAGTAAGCTTAAAAGAGAAAATAAGTCAGTGAAGAAACCCCTTAACCTTATTCTCTCTTTTATTCTAATCTAGGGTAAATTCTCAGGGGTAGTAAAGAAAGAATCAGGTCATTAGTAGAGGGCAGTAACGAAAACCATTCATCAAAAATAGAAAATAAACTTGCTGCTACATTAATGTCTAGAAAGTAGATTTACATTGTCTAGAAAGAAACTGTTGATTGATTAATTATTAGGTGTAAGTTTTGCAAAAGGTACCTCAAGGAGCTTATCAGGTTATGAGTGATCCAACAGAAAGAGAAGCTTATGATGGGAATGTGAAGTATTGTATGTCTACGTACCTTAAGAGAATTTCCATTTGTATATAATTTAAAATATGAGTGGTGTTTCTATCTTACTGTTGTGCATATATCCACCATTTATAAAAATTATGCATGTCCCAGTATTTGGACTACGATGGAAAAGCGTTGAAACATGTGTCATTTTATTATATTTGGATAACAAAGTTTTATCTCAATGCTGCTCATATTCTTCCCTTTAACAGTAATCAATGTTCCATCATTTTCGCCTCCAGTTTATCTTGCGTCCAAGCACAAATTGATCGTTAGTATCAAACAGAGGTAATTTTCACTAATTTTCCCATGTTAGAATTTGCATTGAATGTTAATAATAATTTTGTTGGTTAAGTTTTCTTCATGTCCAGTTTTCCCATGTTAACTGTGATGTCACTTCAAATGGCAGTCAAAGCGAAATATTTACCATCTGCTATATAAATGTTAACCATATCTGGGGAGATAACAAAGTTTGATAACCACATCGGCATTTATAAGTTTATTCAAGACCTGCACTTTTTTGTTCCCAGTGGTGACAATGAGAATGAACTTAAATTAGCTACTAGATTTCGAGTATTCCGTAATGTAGTTGCACTCCTTCTCAGGTATCGAGACCGACCCTCACCTTTTAGGTACATCTCTTTTGATTCGTTGATTTGGTGCTGAATGCTAAGATTAAACGTGATAGTAAATAGACAACCTGCTTGGCCCATTGTCTCAGGAACAATCTAGATAAAGCAATCAAAATCTTGATGTTACCTTTTTATGCATACCCTTATTTTATTGAAGGATGTTGCATACCCTTCATCCTCAACAAGAAGTATAACAGAAATTCATCTCTTTTGTAGGGATTGATGGATGATTTGACAACCATTAAAGTGACCATAATCATTTGATGAAGATGAATTTTCAAGCAAACCTGTTATATGTACAGAAACTGAATGCCGCTCAATTAGTTCCACAGTAAACGCTTCAGCTGGATATCGGTACCGGAGAGGGCTCAGTTGGACGTGTTTATCAATATCAATTTAATGACGAGAAGGTATATTTATCTCCTTGGTTCAGAAGATGGTCTCCCGGTCTTCTTACTGTTGATATTCTCTTCTTAGTCATGCCAATAGAATATGACTATAGATAGTTTTCCAGATAACACGCTGGTGCTTCCAACCAGTGTAGAACGAACCTGCTATCTATCTGAGTAAACCTTTCATTGTGATCTAACTGCATAATTTTTATGAATCTTTTGAATCTAATGATTTTTCCGCTTGCATACTTATGTGTTCATGTAAGAAGTGCCTCTTTTTTGATTTTTCTGTGTACGTGAATACAAAGAGCATATGTTTCCTGTAAGTCGTTTTCGTGGCAGCCAAAAATTATTCAATTGGCGAATGTGTCAAATTTGTTTGCATTAAAATGCAAGAGCATGGGTAGATAATGCGGGCATTTGTAGTAGTCGAGGATCGACCAAGCGTTCTCAAAAAGAAGGAAACACAATAAAGGTAAGCTATGGTAGATTCTCAAAATATTGGGCGCCTTCTTATTCTTCCTCTTGCAGTTATAACTATGATAGAATATCTCAGCAAGAAGAATAAGGGTGGGATAGGTTAGCAATATTTTGAATCGTATGAGTTGGGTAGTTGGTTCATGTGAACAGCCACAGAGAGATATCAGTAATGCAGTTGACAATCTTATTAAACAGGTATCTTGCGATAATTGGAGAATAACGATATAGCTAAAAGTAATGATGCCAGGTTGGCCTACAGATGGTTGGTATCATCCTGGTCGCTTTGGTTCTTTGTCGGGCTCAATGGTTTGATGACGGACAAACAACATTTCATGCAATTGCATCATCCACTGAGGAAGCAACGCCAGTGGTTAGGTTTCTCTTCTTGAAGTTGATTAAAATATGAAGGGATTCGGATTTTATGTATCATATTCTATATACGGGGTATATGTTGTATTTTATAGAGAGGAGATTCGCTAGACAATTCATGAGAAAATCTCATGAAATGGAAATATTCTATGGATTCTTTTTGTTTCCCTCTATATTCCAGATATAAAGTTATTAACCTTCTTAAAGCTTTGCCCTAGTGTAGGATGTTAATCTCAAAAAGAGAAAAAAAGAGACCTAAACTTGAGACAAGAGGCCTAAGACCATGACACTAGAAACATCATAAAAAGAGACTAAACTTGAGAGTGTTTATGTGCAGATGTTAATATTTATACGATCTCCATTTGTCTTTGTTCATTCTTCCTGATATAATCAGATTTCTTAATGAAACTTAATTTCCCAGACTCCCGACTAAAAACAACTAACCTTAATGATAATTTTCAAAATAATATCAGGGTCACAGACCCCGGCTACCATGAATACCTAAAAAGCTCGACCGACTGACTAAATTTGATCAGGCCAGCAAGACATCATGATCTTCCTTATAGGTTTCACCCTCTAGATTTCAACCTAATCACCACGCCTAATTTTAAAGTGGTGGCTATATTTAACTCCAGCAATTCTAATCCACGACCGGGACCGGCCAAATATTACCCCCTCTTTCTGAATTTTTCCACTTCACAGCGATCCTTTTCCTCTTCTCCTCTCTGAAATCACTTCCAAATACAAATTTTTATAATTTCTGCTTGATTTCTGAATCTATTAGTTTCAAATGGTTCGATTATTGTTATTTTTAGCAGTATATCTCGCTTTTGAATTTCGTATATGATATCTAGGGCTTTTGATTCTTTGTTTTAGGGTTTTTGAATTTCGCTTATGGAGTTTCTATTGTTTATGGGTTCTATTAAGATTATGTTGCAATTTAAGATATTGGGTTTAGGAAAAGTTTCAGGAGATGATATTCCTCCTCCTCCACCATTTGCAACTGTAATTTTAACTGCAACATCGGCCCCACTTCTATTTGATTTCTTCCGAAGTAACTCAGTTACATATTTTTTTTTGCTACCAGGAATTAGATGGTTAGAAATTTCTGCTTCTTAGATATTTTGGTTTGTTTTTTCAATTTTAAGTTGAATCTGGATGTGGATATAAGCTTCTTTGTTTGTAATAGTAGGAAGTGGAAATCCAATGGTGCAAGTAACTTCAATTGAGCTATTCGGTGCACCTGTTTATCATCTACAATTCTTATATGTTTGCATCCGTAAGCTTCTCATTTTAGCTTATTACCTTTATCCATTTGACAGGTATCATAAGCCTTTGTGAGAAGAAACTGAAGTTCAATTATTGTTCCCACCGGAAGTGCATGTGATGAAGGGTGGGGTGGGGTAACCTGCAAGGTTTTTACGGTACCCGGTACCCAATCAGGTAGTTCGTCTAAGTTCTTCCCAACGATGTTCTATGCATTCTCCATTCATGTAACTACTAGCTCGATCTGATGTATATAAACTGTATTCATTCGGCTTTTAGTAGAGATGTGTTATGAGTGCGGAAAAGGAAAAGATACCACTTGAACAAACTGAACTTTGTTAGTTTTTGTCTATTTGATGTTTGTTTCTCTTGCACACAAGTACAGTTAGACATATAGTATATATACTAATTGAATTCAGTTATAAAATTTAAACAGGCATAATCCAGTTTTAATTGATACAACATCTGTGAATTATATGTGTTTCAGAGATCCTGTATAATACAGTGTTATGATTCCCTCTACGAAAGTTGGGTGGTGCAGCTCGATAAATGTCTCGATCTTCCAGTTTGGTAAGGAACCTATTTTCTAATATGTATTAGAGTCATTTAATGGAGTATGAGATTTCTCTGATTTATATGTTCCTGCATTACAAAACAAGTACAACATCTAACTGCATGTATGGTTCTCTATTAAGCTTTTTAGTGGTATGAATTTGTTAGGCTTTTACTTTTGTTGTTCTTTTTGCAATATCTAGCATGGTTGATGGAAGGTAGGAACAATATTCTATTCAAGAGAATGATGGAATTGATCATGCTTGCAAAATAAGGCATAACTTGGTTGTTAATCTTTGTTGAGATCACATCATGTCGTTGAAAAATTGAATTTCATATCGCGTAATCAATTGAAAAAAAGGTGTTTCCATCTGGTGTTGTTATTGGCTCAATGTATGATTTTAACCAACTCATTTTTTGTTTGCTTTCTATTTGGATCACTTTTCCCGACCGGAAAAAATGTGACAATAACCTTGCTAACTGTTTGCATCATTAACCTGTAATGAAAAAAATAAGATGGTGAATTAAGTTGAGTTGCGTCTTATTAGCTTCGTCCTTAACGGATCCTGTAAAATCGTAAGTAGAGCAAGTAATTTCATTTCTTAAACAGTACGAATACTTAATTGGTATCGGTTAAGATGAGCAAGTAATTTTATTCCTTAAGCAGCTCAATGTATTGAGGTAATGATACTTAGTCCAATAACACTTGGTATCTTTTTGAATTTCAAAGTTAATCCCAAGTAGGGTGAGGGATACACTAAAAAGAGTTTGTACGATAGAGTTACTTCTCATTTTAATTTATAAACTACGTTTAGTCTTTTTTTTTCCTGCCCAATGGGCAATGGTACACAATTTATAAAGAATACGAGATTTAGTTTAAGCTTTAAGAAGATGATTATGATATTCTAAAAGTGAATCGCACTGAAGTGAACTAACACTGAAGGTTTCAGAGAACTTTTCAAAGGAAATGGGACAAACTGTGCATGTGGTGTCCCTAATTCTGCAGTCAAGCTCTTTTAACACGTTGACTTTTAATTATATTCCTCTCTAAGCAAGATTTTATATGGAATTTTGTTTTCGTTATTAATATTTCCTTCCATTTTCTACCCATTCCTTATTGTGACAGGAAATTTTATGGCTTTATTTATTGTCAAGAACCTAGCAATGTCATGAAAATCCTTGCAAGTGTACCTTCATATAAGCATGTGTAAGTCTAGATTTATTCTTACAGAATTTTATTTTTACCATAATCTAAGATATCAAAATAATTTAGAAAGTTGTAAAAAACATTCTGAGCAGATATTTTTGTTTTATTGCGATGAATTTTTATCCGTTGCAGGTGTTTGAGAGTTTCAGTTTCATCATTTAACTTTTCCTTCAACGTTGCAGCCGAATGAACAGCAACAAAAGCATCAGACAGTTTGGAGGTCATGATGCTTGACCTTACATCGCCATGCGGAAAAAGAAAAGAAGCTATGCAGCCAGACTTTACCCATGTTTTTCTGGTTCATACCTTGGATCCACCTACTGTATATAATCTTAACTGGACAATAATCATTTTTTACTGCATTCCCTTTATTAAAGTGAGGCTACCGTTACCTATGTGTCCGATGATGATTTTAACCTCTCACGAGAAGTAAAAGTATAGATGACTATGTGCAAAATACTCAAATTTTAAAAGTATAACTTATAAGAAATTTATAAATGTTTTATTTTAGTCTGATGCCAGTATACTCAATAGTCAGTATCATGCTGTATGGTTTAGTGTTACTACTATAAACTATCTCCTTTAGTAACGACACTGGAAAGTTTTACGTTTTCTATCTTTTAGTAAAGCGTTAGGTATGAGTGGGGGTGCTCTGTTATCTGTGTGTGTACATGTTCTTTTTAGGATCTTCATTACTCCATAAGTCCATGTCCCATGCATGGTGATTAGTTAATCTTTGTAGAGTCACTCTCACGGTCTGTCTCTTTCTTTTCACTTACATGATGGAGTTTTATCATTCAATGGTCAAAAAGATTCGAGTAATCGCCTCTCTAAACAGGTTTCTCCTAAACACTTTTACATGTATATTTTCTCTAGAATCTCAACATAGATTTTTAATAATTTTTGCTTGATTCTTAAAAGTTTTTTCTCTTACACGGAATGATTTTACTGTTCATATTAATTTCCAAGAATATAGAATCTCTAGCGGAATTGCTGAAATATTGTTGGGAATTTATGAGCAAGTCAATTAGAAGTGAAAATAACTTTGATAGTAGTAGATTCTCAAGGTGAAGAACTATCTGTTTATTTTCCCTGTCTCTATGGGTAAATGCCTTTCTGTTATAGCATGCAATTAGAATTGCTATCTTATATATCTTTCTAAGGATCACGTTTTTGTAATTGTCGAGCATGTGTCCATATTTCAGATCTATTACTGGCGTGATTTCTTCATTTGTCTATTTGACATCATGGATCACCCACAAGCTTTTATAGCTACATTTAGTCATTCCTTTGTTATTTCCTAGGGATTCCGAGCCATAGTATTCCAATTTATAAGTAGATTAATTAATCCAAGTCTTTATGTTCGTCCACTGAAATGAGATGTTCTTAGGAATTTGAAAATTGAGTTTATTTAATTGCATTGCACAACAGTCCAATACACATGTAGAAGATGAGCGTGCAAGTTTACATGTATCATCTCTCTGGGCTAAAGTATGATTTTGTGGTTTGGGCATAGACATGTTCTTATTGTGTTATTGATATCCATATGTAACGTAATATTGATTACTGTTTGACTTTCCAGGTATTCCGATCATCTGCACAGAAAGCACGAAAGAGAAGAGAGCACAACAGTGTAAGGAGAAAAAGGGAGGTCAAGGAGAACGACGATCTAAGAACCAGGTGATTTATTGCTTCTAACCCGTAGGATTTTCTCTGATCAGATGACTGGGTTCACTTAAAATAAAAAGAATGACGTTGGTTACAGGCACTTTATGCTATCCTCACCTATAGCTTTTTTGGCCAATCAACAAGAATTGAACATATTTAAATCAAGTCCTACCTCTCTGTCTATAAAAATCAAACCATTCATGTCCAAGAAATTATTAATTTAACCAAGAAAGATATATGATGTACATTATATTTGTATTATGTTTCTGTATCTTCTCTTATGGTATTTTCAGCTTCCATTATTTAGTCTATCAGGGAAACCAGCAGTTACATCACCATCCACAGTTGATATTCCATCCTACCATACCCAGGATGCTCTGCAGCAGGTGTGTTGGATGAGTAGATTAATTAGTCTGGAGAAGTAGTATATGGTGAAATTTGCAATAGTCGAGCAAGGGTCTCTTTTTCAAATGTATGAAGAGCAATGGGTTTAGTACTATGGTATTTTAATTTAATATTTGAACTAAACTGTGGGTGTTAATCCTGAAATATTCTGTTTACGGCTGTATTAGAAACAACAGAATTCCCAACAAGCACGATGAAATGTGATGTTTGAAAGAAGTATATGCCATGCACTGATTTACAGTGTCAAAATTGGATTCTTTTGTTATTATTGTTTACAATGTGAATTTTGCATTTCTATGTTCTTGACAGAATTTTCATGCGTCTAATGCAGAATATCAAACCTAAACGGATACTCACATGCTATTCTTTGATTCCAAACCTAAACGGATACTCACGTGCAATTCAAAGAATACGTCTGATGGTATTGTCTCGGACTATCCGGTAAGAATCTGAATAACTATTTTGTGGAATTTGTACTCTTCACAGACCCACCCAGGGATCTAAGAATAGTTTTTTATTGTAGATCAATGTACTGATGAATCTCACCATAACGCTAGCATGGATCCTGCAGATTTAAGGGTTCATCTTACACTAGAATGTAACTTCACATTTAAACTATTTCTTGGCTTTGTACTTTCTTATATTTGTCCATGTATGTATGACATTAACTGTATGTATGCCACCGAAGATTTTGCATCAGATGATTCAGATTAATCGTGCGGCATTTTGGACGATGAAGACGAATTCAGGGTTGCAAACTGGATGACAGAGCTCTAAAGGGTAAGGCTCCAAAATGCTTTTCAATACACGGGAAACTTTGTCATAGGACTGGAGTGTTCGATAAGAAAATCTTCATATATATTTTAGAAATTAATACATGATTGGATAATTGATTACGGTGATTTTCAATTCTTAGATAAAATTCTATACACTTTTACAATATTAATGAGCTTTTTCTTATCCAAACGTAAAAGTAAACATGGAAAGGTGAGAGGTTAAGCTTGGTTTCATTAATCAAATCTGTTATTTGGATAAATTTTGAGATACCTTAATTTTTCATTATTCTTGAATTGAATTTTTATTTGAATGTAATATTTACTTGATAATCACTAGATTCAGTTCTAGAAATTAATAATTGACTGAAAATTTTGATTAAACAAAAGGCAACATGTAAAGATAAAAAGTTGAGCTGGGTTCTATATAAGCATTTTAAGGATACCTTAATTTTCCACTATTCGTGAGTTGAATTTTTATTTGAATCTAAATAGTGTACTAGCTTTCACTAGATTCAATTTTATCTTTTTGATTCAAGGAAGAGAGAACCAGTTGATATTGTTGATCATGATTCTCATGATGTCGTTGATCGACGGGGTGGATGAAAGTGGTGACATAGATTACGTTTTTGGTGATTTTTTGAATGTGTGTAGTTACCGGTTTAGTAGGAATATGACAACTGAAATTGGGAATGAACATCTCATATTTTTGTGTTAGTTAATGAACGATTTTATGGATTCTTATGATCATGTAATCCAAACACGTACATTTTTTTTACATTGTTATCGCTATTAGTAGATACATGAATGAATTCTAGAAGTTGCATTAAACATTAGAAAGTTTATACAGTTGTTCAAGAAAGTTTATCAACGTGCAACTTCTCGGAAAATTTGTAAGCAATCAAATTGGTTACATATACTTAATTAAATGATTAGAAAAACAAGTAACAACGTATTAGAATCTTATCTGCTAAAAAAATATTGTTCACCAAATTGAGTAGGCTTATATCATTTTTTTAAAACCAAATTGGTGCTTTAGTATCACATTGGTAGAAAAAAAGACATCTCATTTGTTGTTCTCTCATTGTTATCATCATTACATTCTAAAGTAAACTAAGTTCCTTCAGAATAGTCTTCCTATTTTCACTAGGATCATCCGGTTGTGGCGTGCCGGTCATTATGACTCCATTTTCCCTGGATTTGAGCCCATGTAAATTTATTTCATGATTTTAGCAGTCAAAAAAAGATATGGTACTACTTTTTGTTCTGCGCACTTGCTTCTTCTTGAATCCATTGACTCATACCTCCAGATTGATCAATACTCTAGAGGCATTGGTAGTTGACAATGCAAGTGCACCTGTTGCAAGGTATAATGGTTTGTTAGATAACAAAAAAATACAATTGTCGGCACATGTCTTGGTTAATTAGAAACCGACCACTAACCTCGAAATTTGCTTACAAACGTTCCAGTAATGATAAAAATTATTAGAGTATTGATGAAATTAAATCAAGTGATTGATTTTATTTTTTTACTGGAAATGAGTGCCTAAATGCAGACTGATTCGATCAGTATTGATATTATTAAGTGTTTACTAATGTTATGAAATTATGAGTACCCTGGAATAAGAAAAAAATAAATTATGTAAACTGACACTAACATGGGAGGTTGAGCCGGGGCCGTAAGGCCCCGGTGATACCTAGTATATATATATATATATATGGACCTACTCCTCTTGTTAGAATCCGGACATCCAACTCAAAACCAATTGGCAATGATGGAGAGGCCCATAGAGTTATAACGCCCTCTCACGTGTAGCCTCGTTGGGTTTAACACGTGGAGGACAGTTAAATCGGGTGACAAGGAGTAAAGGCGCATCCAACTCAAAACCAATTTGCAATGAGTGGAGAGGCCCATAGAGTTATAACGCCCTCTCACATGTAGTCTTGTTGGGTTTAACACGTGGAGGACAATTAAATCGGGTGACGAGGAGTAAAGGCGCGGTTAGCCTGCTCTGATACCATGTTAGAATCTGGGCATCCAACTCAAAACCAATTGGCAATGAGTGGAGAGCTAGGCCCATGAAGTTATAAACCGCAGGATCTTAAATTGCCCAGACAATGTGAGACTAATAATCTCAACACCTCTAAACTTGTTTCCTAATCTGAGACTAATCGCATCAGTTTCCTAATTGTAGACCCCCATCGATGTATTCTCTATTTAGAACTTAAACTGAGGGTTCTGTTTCCCACATAACGTGCCCACGGTACCAGCCAAACGCCGTGGTCAGCCGTGGTCATGGCATTGTATATTTTTTGTATTGGTATTGATATTAACCAATGATGATCTTACAACAAAGCTCGTGTACAAGTTGGTCCAGTTTTTTCAGTGAAATCAATGTTACTAGTTAAAAATGTCGTGTTGCAGAGTCTATATTCTAGGGAGTGATTTGTAATATGGTGGTTTGATGGTCATATACAGGTTTAAATTTTTCTTAGATAGCAAATTTATGTATGTATGAATCTCAAACTTTGCAAATTTATTTTATGTAATCGGACTTTGTAACGTTTAAGATAATTTTGATGTTTCCTCCAGCAGTTACAAATCCTTTTGTTGTATCAGTATATGTTCAGCAAGTTAACATATGACCCTACCAAAACAGAAAATGCATAACACTACATTACTTCCATCTCACCATGTTTGGTAAGTCCAGGTAATAATCTATATTCAATCATGACAATCACCCCACTGCGTACAAGAATGCATTATTATGAGAGGAAAATGTAATCGAGGGCTGCACTGTATATATAAATGGGTCTGGCATTCTCTCTTCTCATCATAAGCTGTACATACAACTAACTTGTTCTTTCTTCCTTGCCTCCACTATTCAATATGGCAAGGCTCTATCAGCTTGCCTGGTTTACCCTTTAACCTTATTTGTTCTGATCAATGTTGCAATAGCTGACAGCTGAGTATGAGCCTTAAACTGAAAATTTTAGTTAAATCTTCTTTGATTGACGCTTAACACAAAGATGCGTCAATTGGCGGAACTGAAAACATCGTATTCCTAAGAGCGTTCCTGCTGGGTCTGTTTGGGAGCTTGGAAACGGGATAACATATCCTGGAAAGGTTTACCTTAATTTAATTTATGATAACCTTGTTAATGGTTAGTTTAAATGGTGTTTGTCTAAAATTCTATCATATCTTGCGCTAGGTTAAATTGTGT
Organism: Papaver somniferum; assembly: GCF_003573695.1. Lineage (NCBI taxonomy): Eukaryota > Viridiplantae > Streptophyta > Magnoliopsida > Ranunculales > Papaveraceae > Papaver > Papaver somniferum. The sequence continues at coordinate 221,103,530 of NC_039358.1, forward strand.
ATGTTTGACTACAGAAATAGGTTAATACAAATAATTATTTCTTAGACAATTACTTATTTTAAAGGAAAATAACTGTCTAACCCAGGTGAGGATACATGTATCCCAGGTATATTTGGAAGAATACCTTAACCTCACTTTTTTATCTTCCAAAAATCAAGGAAGGTTTAGTAATTCTTATCCAGGATTGGAATTGCAGTGAGACAAACACATTTTAACAATTTTTTACTGGATAACCCAATCTAGGATGGGATATCCAGGATACCAAACACGACGCTGTTTTATTGTGCGGCATTTTCTCCATTCACCAAACTGTTAGTATTATTTATTGTGAGTTTTATATATGTTTATTTCTGCAATAAATATAAAGCTTCTAGGTTGCAGAAAATTTGTTCACTATGGGGAGACTATTTTTCATTTTCCTTTTTTTTCTTTTCTTTTCTTTTTTTTTTTTTTTTGCAAGATGTTGCAGTACAAATCCAACTTGTTGTAATAATGTAATGTATTGGGTCTTCAGCGCCTAGTTAGTAAGTTCGCGAATGATTCGCGAATTATTCGCGAATTTTTCCGTATCACGAATTTTACCGTTTTATTCGCGTACGTTTGCAACTCCGAACCCAAGTCGCGTATTATGTGGCATTCCCGGATTATTCGCGAACCGTTCACGAATTTTACGTATTCCGAATGATACGTCCGCTTAATTCGCCATAAATTCTTTAGCTTTTACTTTTCAAAGACTCCACTTTTTGGGCTTTACTGCCTTCCGAGCATACACGACCGAATATTAGACGTGTAACGTGTTGTAATTTTTATGAAACAAAAACGACTGAAGAGATTTGAAGGTGAAGGTGAGAGAGATCTCAAACTCACTAACCAAGCATCTAAACCACCATACGACGTCCTCTTGGATAACTAATGTTGTATTTATTATTAATATCATCATATTAAGTTTATTTTTTCTTTAAATAACTCACACATATGCATAAAAATTGGTCTATGACCTTATAAATACAAATTATTTGTTATATATAGATACCGAATTTTCAGAACCGAACTCACATTTATAAATCGAATTATACACGTACGTATGTTGTTCCGAATTACTGACGAATCACGTCCCATTGACCGAATTTTGGACCGAATCTGGATTTTACAAAACCGTATAATACTCGTACGTTTGCCGTTCCGTATGTTTACCGAATCCCGAATTGCTAACTAGGCTTCAGCGTAATAAATTTATTTTCTATCTTTGAATATACATTTGCATGCATTCTGACATGCCACTTCTCGCATCACATTCAACTGCCTTATACACAACAGCTTGCATCAATCTAGAATACAATAACGAAGCATGATTAACAAACAACATACTTCTTTACTATATTTAATAGAGTTTCTGAATTGATATATAACTCCACAACAACAACTACAGTATTTTTTTTATCGATTACAGATGTATGGCTTAAAATTAACGTGGTCCACTCTTCAATTATTTTCAATTCGCCAGAAAGCATACCTTGGGCACAGAACTCACACAAGTACGATAGATAGTATAAGCAAGATAGAGACATTTGAAACCAGCAATAAGACTGACAGCATTCAGAATATACGCAAATGATCAGTTGATCATGCATTCCATCAAGCCTTTCATGAAGGCAGGCGTACTCTACTCCTGGCATGCAATTCGTACGAAACTGTATTGCAAATAAGTATAGCTAAGAAGCATTAAATCACTGAACCAGAAGAACAAGATAAGATTAGACTGAATACATACACTGTAACACTCGGGGAAATTGTTTTTTATATATTTTTGGGACTGCACCGTACGTGTGTACGGCTGCCTACGTATCCATTATGGAATCAAGCCCAACGTAGTTCCATTACAACTAATTAATATAGATTAACAACAATCATAATATATAGTTTTACTTCCAATACACGTCTTCATGGCTTCAGCATTGGCTTGAGCAGCAGCAGTATCGTCTCCAAGCTAGAAAAGCATCACTGGTTCTAATAGTTGTCTCGAGTTATTCTTCAACATCATCCAATAGTCGTCTTCTTTTTGTTGTACATCATCATTTCTTCCATTTAAATATGCATCCAATGATACAGCAGATTCAACGAAGTTTTTTTCTTCTTTTAGGAGGCGGAAAAGATCATCATGCTGATTATTAGTTGGTAATACGGCATCTTGGACATCCAATGTTGAAGAATCTTTAATAGTAGCATGTAGTTCTTCATCCCAGTTGATATAATCGGTGTCACCAAAATCTTCCACCATGCCTATTGTTAGGTCTTCGAAGATTTTATCGGTCATCTTCACTAAATCTATCTGTGATGCTTATTCACAAAGATGGCTTTACTCGTCCCACTAACAACACCACTCTCCAAAGAACGTTCGTTCCACTTCATTGTGCGTAACACACATATCTGGCATTAATTTTCTCTCCATTCCTTGTTATTTGAATTTTGTGAGTTTTTTATATGGATTTGGTTGTGCGATTCAAGAATTCAAGGCAGAGGTTTATAAGTTGCAGAAAAGAAGTTCACTAACGGAATTTGATTTCCTTCACATACTTTTTTTTTCGATGTCTTGTAATACAAATCCAACATTTGTGGTTGTACTCTATTAAGGTGTTCAGATTAATAAATTTGTATTTCTCTCTCTTCTAAGAAGGGTACAGCAAGATTACGCTTGGTGAAACTACACCACAGCTCCTCTACATGTAGTTCACAAGAACGGTTCCAGTTTTGCAGCATATAAATGATTTAAATATTTCGTCTCCAAAACATAAAGAAAAAACTAAAATAAAAACAACCCATTCAAGTAGCAGTCTCTCTCGCTCGAAGTAGTCATCTCACATGAATCTACCAGGAAGAAGTATTAGGATCTTTTAGAACAAGGAAAAACTCAGTCTCCTGCCATGTCTAATGCAAAAGTAGTTTCTAATTAACACCTTTTTAGTCTCAAACTAGCCTGGAAATATTAGAGCTGCAGTTGGACACTTTAGTTCTAGATTAGCCTCAAACTACCTAGCCTGGAAATATTATAGCTGCAGTTGGACACTTAGTTCTAGATATCAGAATTTTTATGAAGAGAAATTTGAATGTGAAGTTACTATGAAAACATCCTATCAAAGTTCTTTAAAATTAATTCTAGTCATAACGACTGAAATTCATCATAATTCTTATTGGTAAGAACAAGACACTCCAAAGAAAACCAAACTGCTCTTGAAAAGAAGCAATCCAAAAACAAGTGATTCTGTACGGCTGCATACATAAAAAAAAAGAAAAAAAAAAGAGGATATCCCTGCACGGAAAAAAAAAGAAGAAAAAGAGGATATCCCTGCACGTAAAAAAAAAAAAGAAAAAAGAAAAGAAAAAGAGGATATCCTCAGCTGGCACCGTACGTGTGTACTGCTGCTTACGTACCCAAAGCCACGGTTATGCTATGGGATCAAGCTATGGGTTCTAGCCCTACGTAGTTCAATTACATAAACAGTTCTAGCACCAATTATAATAGTTTTATACTTTCAATTAAATTTCATCTAAAAGATGTGGGACAAAACACCTTGGCTTCAAATATACACAATCCATGTAAGAACTTGTTCCCAACACTTGTTGCAAGACAAATCAGCCGTTCCAAAAATAGAACGATGAGAAGTAGAAATATTGGAGTGAGGGGAAAGGCGCGTACAGCGAGATTGGGTTTGCTTTCATAAAAAGGCACACAAAAAGTGTGATTATACTACCAAAACAAAAAAAAGGTCACCAGTCATTAGCAAGCACGAGCCGCATTAGTTCTTAAGTTCAACTGCTGAATTGCCTGAAGACACACAGAGATTTCATCCGTTGAGGGTGTATCCTCTAGCCTAGGAACCACAAACTTAGCATCCAATGGATATCAACACTAATACGCCTCCTCTTTGTCTTAGACGTCTTGTTTTTCCTCATTCTCCTTTTTTTTTCCAACTTCACCCTCATCATCTCATACTTGTTCTTGCTTCCGTGGCAGCTGGACGTTCGCTTTCTTTTCAGCTTCAACCTCACCTGGCAACTGGCCATTTTGTTCGACATTCTTGATACAATTGGGTTTTTAAGCTTTCTTTTCAGCTTCAACCTCTCTTAGAAGCCTAGTTTATCCTTGACCTCTTTGGTTCTAATGCGCAAGAGGACCAATTTCAAAACAAGGAGAGAAAAAAATACATTCCTCTTTTATTACTGAATACCGTAGACCCATTAATCATAAACCTTAAACCTCTGTAAAACCTTAACAAAAGGCTAATGAACACTTTTGTAAAACCGTAACCACTTCTTGCTTAGGAGGGATCAAGCGTCTCATGCTCACAGTTTTCGATAAACTTCATGCAATCCATCCAGCCTTTCAGGAAGGCTAGCATACTCAACTCCACTTTTTAGATTGAACTCATAATTTTTTAATTGAGTAACACGTGAACGTTTGAATTCTGATTCACTTATTTCCATGCTTTCAAACGGGAAAAATTAACGAGAAATATATAGCGAGAGGGAAGAGCCTATGTGGATCCAAGTCTTTCCAGGGTTCCAGGCCCGAGCACCGCGACGAGACACAAGAATCTATTAAGAAGACATACCAATAGGGTTAAGCTTTTAAGCTTTACAAACTCCGCAAAGTATAGTAAGAAGTATTGTGAACCAGAACAAGAGGAGATTAGATTGAATAAATACATACATGTGTAACAATGGGGAAAATTGTTTTTTATATAGTTTTGGAGCTGCACCGTACGTGTGTACGGATGCCTACGTACCCATAACAATGTGCTATGCTATGGGATCAAGCCCAACGTAGTTCCATTACAACTGCTTAATATAGCTTGATGACAACTACAATAGTTTAACTTTCAGTTACATGTCTTCATGGCTTCAGCAATGGCTTGAGCAGCTGCACTATCCTCTCCAACATAGAAAAGCATCACTGGTTCTAATAGTTGTCTCGAGTACAACATCATCCAATAGCTGTCTTCTTTTTGTTGGGCATCATCATTATTTCCATTTAAATATGCAGCAGATTCAACAAAGTAACGCAGAATTATCAGAATGGCTTGAGAAGCATGGTTTCCATCAGCACCACTTTCCAGTAACGCATAATTATCAGAATGCGTACCATCACAAATTCACAACCACCGGCAACAATGGATCCTTAAGTTCCCGTGCCAGTACCAGCACCAACAACAATGCTTTCTGCAGCCTCAGTGCCTGATCAGTTTGAATCTCTCACTGGTGATCAATGGGGGGATCGACAATTCTTTCCGTTTGATGATAATGATTTAGTACCAGCTGTTGAAGATAATCTTAATACTACTACTCCAGATAACCACTTTTCCCAATCAGTCGAAGAACTAGATGCTGCTATTAAAGAAGATTCTTCACTTGGAGTTCAAGATGCCTTGTTACCAACTAACCAGCAGAATTATCTTTCCGGCTTCAGCTTACTCCTGCAAGACCAAGACGAAGACGACTTGGGTGAATTTGCAGAATTACTCGAAGGAGCATTAGAAGCAAGTAATTAATGATGAACCAACGATGATTTGATGAGATACTGTTGCTTATCATGCCAATGTTGAAGCCATAGAGACTACATGTAACTAAACGATTATAATTGTAGTCAAACTATTCAACAGTTGTAATAGAGAACATTATTTAGAACTACGTTGGGCTTGATCCTATAGTGGGTACGTTGGCAGTCGTACACATGTACGGTTGTTAAGAATTTGATATCTCTTATTAACTTGTTCTCTCTTTTACAATACATTGATACATATATATATATGATTCATACTTGGGAAAGAAATAACTTCCTAACACGACTCTAACTCTTGACCAATATAAAGAATCCTAATCAAAGTACATTCCATATCAGTCTCGGATTCTCGGATTTGTTACCGAGCTTAGAAGTCTTATTATATAAGACTTTCCTAAACAATCTCAAAGAGACGTACATAACTGAGACTTTCCTAAACAGTCTCAGTCACGTGTATCAATACCCCCCCTCAAGACGGAGCATGCAGGTCACAAATGCCCATCTTGGATAAAATAGCATGGAACTGAGCTTTTCCCAACGACTTTGTGAATATATCCGCCAACTGCATTGTGGTAGGAGTATAAGAAGGTAGAATAATCTTTTGTATTACCGCATCCCTTACTAGATGACAGTCCACTTCAATATGTTTTGTGCTTTCATGAAAAACAGGGTTCTTCGCAATATATAAAGCTGATTGACTATCGCAAAGAAGACTCATCGCTTGTGTATGATAAACCCTCAAATCACTGAGTAATTGTTTCAACCATTTCAATTCACATGTAGCCGCCGCCATGGAACGATATTCTGCTTCAGCCGAGCTACGAGACACAGGTGGTTGCTTCTTAGTCTTCCAAGATACTGGCGAATCTCCAAAACAAATAAACCATCCCGTCAGTGAACGCCTAGTTAAAGGACAACTTGCCCAATCTGAATCACACCAACCTCTCAAGGTTAAAATACTATCAGAGCGCAACAGAATTCCTTGTCCAGGATTCTTTTTCAAATATCTAACCACACGAAGTGCTGCTTCCCAATGCTCCATTCTTGGTCGTTGCATAAACTGAGATAAGATATGCACTGAGTAAGCAATATCTGGTCTGGTGACAGATAAATATATCAAACGTCCAACCAATCTTCTATACTTTTCTACATCATAAAGCAAATCTCATGTTGCTAAAGCAAGACGATGATTGGTTTCAATAGGAAATTCTGCAGGTTTCGCACCCAATAAACCTGCCTCCATTATAATATCCAACGCATATTTCCTCTGGCATATGTAGAAACCTCGTTTACTACGAGCCACTTCCAAACCTAGGAAGTATTTTAATTTTCCTAAATCTTTCATCTTAAAACATTGACCCAAGTACGCTTTAAATTGTGTAAGCGCAACTGGATCATTCCCTGCAATAATTAAATCATCAACAGACACCAGCACATTAAGTTGCATCTTTCCCTTCATCATAGTAAAAAGAGAATAATCTGAGTATGATTGCCGAAACCCATAATTCTTCAATGCAGTTGATAGCTTCGCAAACCAACACCGCGGTGCTTGTTTTAGGCCATACAACGATTTCTTCATCTTACACACCATATTCGGATTACCCTTAGCAAATCCTGGTGGTATTTTCATATATACTTCCTCTTCCAAATCTCCATGTAGGAACGCATTATGCACATCCATCTGATGCACATACCACTGTTTAGCTGCAGCTACAGCCAAGAACATACGAACCGTTGTCATCTTTGCCACTGGTGCAAATGTCTCATTGTAATCTAATCCTTCAACTTGATGATTTCCAAAAATCACAAGTCTCGCCTTTAAACGTACCAAATTCCCGTTTTCATCATATTTTTCCGTATATATCCACTTACTTCCTAAAGCTTTCTTACCAGGTGGCAGTTCTGTTAGATCCCATGTGCCTTGTTCTTCTAAGGCCCGTATTTCTTCCGCCATTGCTTTCCTCCAGCCTGGATGTTTCATTGCCTCTCTGAAATTCCTCGGCTCAGACTTTGCAGATATTGTAGCAATATAATTTTTATGCATGTCCGAAAACCTGTCACAACTAACATAATATGTCAAAGGATAAGGTGTACCTGAGGATGATGACTGTGATGATTGAGAGTGAGATGGACTATTTTCTCTAATGGTGCATGTCACAAAACCTTTAAGCCTACTCGAGGGAATCTTCTGACGCTTCCCCTTTCCTAAATCTTCATTCACAACAGCAGCATCCGTGGCTTGTTCATCATTGTTCACAACAGCAGAATTTTCTGACGCTGTAGTCTGACGCTGAACAGACATCTTCAGCAGGTGCCGCAGTTTGTACTGCGATATCTCCATCTATCGTCGTTTTCCTGCAGTTTCTTCACCGCCAGCGGATAGGCACTCTTCATCATCACTCCACTCTTCACCATTACGATCAGTCTCAGCTGTAGTCCCAGCAACATCAGTCGCTATATGACTTCTAGAGCTCCATAATGTCCGTCTCAACTGTTTTACCATTCAACTCAGTCTTAAATGGAAATTGTGTCTCACAAATTTCACATCTCGAGACACCATAAATTTTCTTGTGTCTAGATCATAAACTTGCCATGCCTTCTTACCATATGGGTAGCCAAGAAACACACACCTCCGTCCTCGACTAGCAAACTTATCTCCTTTACTATTTTGATCATGTACATAGCACAAGCACCCAAACACCTTCAACTGTTTATATATAGGTGGTTTTCCAAACAATACTTCATATGGTGTTTTATTATTTAGGATAGGTGTAGGCGTACGATTTATCAAGTACGCTGCTGTCAATGCACACTCTCCCCACAACCATTTCGGCAAGCTTGCTTGAAATCTTAAAGCCCTTGCTACATTCATTATATGTTGATGTTTTCTCTCCACTCTTCCATTTTGTTGAGGAGTACCTACACATGACGTCTCAAAGACTATTCCATTAGTCTTAAAATAACCACGCAATGCATTAAATTCCGTTCCATTATCACTTCTAACAATTTTAATATCTTTGTTAAATTGACGCTTCACAAGAGCAACAAATTCACGAAATTTTGATTCAACTTCTGTTTTATTCTGAATTAAATAAATCCAAACACCTCTTGAAAAATCATCCACTATTGTCAGAAAATATTGAGCTCCACATGATGAAGGGATCTTATAAGGACCCCATAAATCTGTGTGAACTAAATCAAAAATACAATCTGATTTACTCAAACTACTAGAAAAACTGCTTCTACGATGCTTTGCCCGAGGGCAAATATCACAAGCATCATTATTCTTTTTGATTAATCTACTCACACCTTGCAACTTCTGCAAAACTTTCTCTGAAGGGTGTCCCATACGTTGATGCCACAACTCATATGTATCTTCACGCACAGCCATAACTTCAACATGCGGCACACCACAGAAAATATATAGTCCACCTTGTCTCTCAGCCACTCCAATCATCCTCCTCGTAGACCGGTCCTGTATAAGACATAATTTGTTAGTACACTGAAGAATACAACTCATCTCATCAATAAGTTGTGTGACTGAAATTAGGTTACAGGTTATCTTTGGCACATAAAGCACGTTTTCAAGTTTCAATCCACCAGGAAGAATCACAGTTCCTATTTTCTCAGAGGATGCATACTTTCCATCAGGCAATCCAACTGAACATGCCCTAATATCTCTTACATTTATCATGTTAAGAAGTTCATACGTAACATGGTTTGTTGCTCCTGTGTCAACAATCCAAGATGTTTCATTCTTTTTACCTTGTAGATGAGAACCCGACTTTCTTGAGTTTAAAAACTCCATCACCTGTTGTACTTGTGCAGCTGTTACTCCTACTAGACATGCTTCATCAGCTGATGACGTACCAGCACTATCTTTTGCTGCCGAAACTTGCAGGTTATGAGCACGGACAGGATTCCCTCCTTGTCCTCTACCTCCTCTTCCAGCACGTCCTCTTCCTCCAGTTCTTCCTCCTCTGCCATTCTTTGGTCTGTCTCCCCACCATTCTGGATATCCAATGATTTTAAAACACCCATCATCTGAGTGTCCTTGTCTGCTGCAAGTTTTGCAGTACTTGGTGGGATCATAAGCACTATTAAGTAGGCGTTGATCAGCTTGCACTTTGAAGGCCATAATATTCTCTTGCATCTCTGTAGGTACTACTCCATCTCCAATCTTTAGGCGTTCTGAGTTCACAATGGTTTGATACGCAACATCTACAGACGGCAATGGTTCCCTTGCAAGCAATTGTTCACGCAAAGAACTGTATACAGAATCTAACCCAATCAGAAAATAGTGCAAGAAATCTTCTTTCTTAACATACTTACCTGAGATGCGATATTACATGTACACTGTCCACACTTGCATTGCGGTATCTTCATATAAGTCACCATCTCACCATATTTTGTTCAATCTGCCAAAATATATAGCAACTCCCTCTGTTTTCTTCTGTTTACATTCACTTAAAGATGCTTTTAGTTGACATATTCTTGTTCCACTAACAACACAAAATCTTCTCTTCAGGTGTGCCCATAATAGACTTGCATCCTCATAATCTCCCAGGGTTGATCTTACCGACAACTCCAACGTGTTACCAATCCATGACACCAACGTTGATTGCACTGCTATCCAATCTTCTAACTGATCTGGATCTTCAGGTCGCTTGATGGTTCCATCAATGAAACCATATTTTCTCTTGGCTATCAGCGATCTTCTTATGGCTCTAGCCCATTCATCATAATTATTCCCTCTCATAACTATTGGAGTGATGATAGTTCCTGGTCCATCACTCGATCCTAGATGATATACAGGATTCTTCTTCTGTGTATCATATTCCATCACCTTCCCTTTTGATGATTCAATCTCATTGACCATCTTTAGTTTTTTTTTTTTTTTTAGGTTTCAAAACTGGCTCTCGATGCCATGTTAAGAATTTGATATCTCTTATTAACTTGTTCTCTCTTTTACAATACGTTGATACATATATATATGATTCATACTTGGAAAAGAAATAACTTCCTAACACGACTCTAACTCTTGACCAGTATAAAGAGTCCTAATCAAAGTACATTCCATATCAGTCTCGGATTCTCGGATTTGTTACCGAGCTTAGAAGTCTTATTATATAAGACTTTCCTAAACAATCTCTAAGAGACGTACATAACTGAGACTTTCCTAAACAGTCTCAGTCACGTGTCTCAATAACGGTGCAGTTCCAAAAATATATAAAAAACAATTTCCCCAATTTTATAAATGTTCAATCTAATCTCCTCTAGTATTCTTTAGTAATTCAATGCTTCTTAGCCATACATTTTTTTGTGCAATAAAAGTTCTGTACGAATTTGCGAGACTGCACTAGTTCCGTAATTTGAAAGGTGTCCACTTGTGTTCTCCAGGACTGCATTTTTGATTTGAGTTTCAGGTTGCTGAGTTTTGCAAAGCTTATGCTTAGCAATACTTGGAGTGGTTCAGGAGCCATACCCCTTTTTGGTCTGTTCGTCTTCTTAATGTGATGTGTTCACAAATATAACTATGTGGAATCAGTAATCTTTTTGGAGATTGAATCACATTTTATTTTCTTCGAGTTTCCAAATTATATATAAACCCTCAAACCCAATTGATGTTTCCACAAAATTCTCCAACTATCTTTCTTTCTCTATAAGTTTATATCAATACTTACAATGGTATTTTGTTACCGTGAAGCAAAGAAACCGAAGAAGATGAATTCTTGACTGAATTCAGGGATGTAGAGAAAGCATGTTGCGTGTGATACGTTAATAGGTATATCAATTTAGATGAATGCAATGAACTAAAGCTTATATGTATGGTCACTTTAAGTCTGGATCTGCAAATAACCCGTGCGGATTTTGCATGTTTTCAACTTCCCAACTAGAACTAGGGAGAAAAGAACAATTTCGATCCTACTACCTACCAAGGCCTTCCTCGCAAAATGGTCTGGGAAATACAATGAAGAGAGACCACTATGAAGGAAAATTATGCAAGAAAAATGCAAGGTGATGCAGAGGATATATAGATACTCCAAATTTACCTCAAGGAAGAAGAATTTGGAAATAGATATAGAAGACATACAAGAACTACTTTATAACTCCCCAGGAATTTCAATTGCGCTTATATTCATCACTGTAGGAATTGGGTTCAAGCTTTCCCTAGCCCCTTCTCATCAATGGACTCCTGACGTATACGAAGGGAAATACTATCTCTGAGGTATTTGGATTTTTTAAAACTCCATGGACATTCAGAAGAAAAATACTATCCCCACCCGGACCAAGACATAACTTTTATCAAAAGTTTATTATTGTGATCTTTTTGTTCAAATAACAATTAAGATAAAGCAGGGTCAGGAACAAATAACTTATAACCAACTATTTTTGTCTCTAAACTCGGATGTCACGGTCCAAAGGAGTACTACGCGAAGGTCGACATTAGATTGAACCGTTTGAGTAAAGCATGTACTTCTATGCTTTCAGTTATTCCATCTATGTGGTACTGGTACAGAACTAACAACCCTAAACTTAAACGAGAAAAATTTTCAAAAGATTAATCCATAAATAAGAGATTGTTACCAGCTAGAATACCTTTATCTTTAAGACATTCGAGGAACGCCATCAAAGAAGCTATTCCCCGAGTATAGCATAGCAGCACATTCATTTTATCCTCTCAAAGAAGCAATTCCCGAGGAATTTCTAACCAAGAGAATTTTGAGAAGTTAGGGTTGATGAATTTCACTTCCACCTTCTACCAAGGAGAGAGTGAGAGAGGCTGCTATGTAAAAGAAAGAAACAAAAGAGTGAGAGAGACTTCTACTTGCGCCAACGGTTTTTTTTTTTTTTTTTTCTCTTTTTTTTTTCTTTTTCAATTGGTCTCTGGGCGGAACCGATTCGGAGACCTCAAGGATAAAGAAGGGTTCTCGTTTGGATTATATATATTTCAAGCCAAGGTATTTTGTCCCACATGAAATTTAATTGGAAGTATAAAACTATTCTAATAGTTGTCAGGTCATATCAGGCTGTTGTAATGTAATACATACAAAGCTGTTGTAATTGTAACGGGAAATTAGGGGAGACCCAAAAAAAAATATTCTCATTTTCAGGCCACAATTAATTTTGTATACCGTGACACCCATAACTCGTTATGCAGCCTAATTTTTCAGGGGTATAATTGGCAACGCAACTTGGATATAACATATCTAAAAATCCGTGACTTGGAATTTTACAAATTTTATATCGTTGGAAATCTTTTTAAGAGAGCTACGCAACGAGTACAAACAACAATATTAAATTTTTGTTTTTCACGAAAAAATCGGAGGTGATCATCATTTTAGGCAAAATTTCGAAAACTGACTACATAACAAGTTATGCATCTATAACAAGTTATGTATCCATTGTTTTGGTTAATTTTAGTGCGTACATAAAAAATTGATGCATAATGCATTATGCAAACATATTTTCGGATGCATAACAGGTTATGCATCTATTTTCTCGATGCATAAAAGATTTTGCAACAAATTTCTCGATGCATAATGCATTATGCAGCCATATTTTCGGATGCATAACAGGTTATGCATCAATTTTCACGACTGCATAACATGTTATGCAGATATTATTGTAGGTGCATGACAAGTTGTGCAATCTTTGTTTTTGTTGGTTTCAATAGTGATGAAAAATTTGATGCATAACGTGTTATGCAACCGTTTTTTGGACTGCATAACAAGTTATGCAACAAATTTTGTAGATGCATAACAGGTTATGCATCCATTTTCGTAGCTGCATAACAACTTAAAACAACACCCAACAGACTAAAAACCAAATCTGATCTTGACATGTTATGCAGTCATAACAAACTCTATCCGATCCTGAAACAAATTGGTACCCAAGTTAGCTCACCCTACTGGTTTCTAATTAACGCCACATCCGTTGCAAACAACCCTTGTACCCATCCCACAAACGCACAACAAACTAGCAAGGAAACGGTGCGGTCAAGCAGCTGCAGCTGGTTATGTTCTTGTTGTTTAGCCTTGACCAAATCTTCCACAACACTAACCAAATCTCCTAACGGATTATGCAACGCGGCTAAGTGCACCTTCTATCGGCTATTGCACATCACCACAACCTGCACAGCTCGAGCCTGTATTTAACCATGATCTGCAGACACTAAACAGACTAACACCAGCAACAGACCCCAGTATTTGTCTCTCAATTTCTAGTAAACATCGTCCAACACCAGAAAAAACATTCATTTGTGAATACACGATCTGTTTTCCTAACCCTGCGCAAGAGTATTTAACCTTCAAAAGCTCTTGAACTCGAGCAACATCTAGTTGGCAATGAAATTCTTCAAGTTCTTCAACCACGCAGTGTATTCCTTATGCTCTTTCATAACCATGTAGTCATGTAAGAAATTGGCAATGCTTGGTTTAATCCCTCTGACTTCCAAATATGTGTGGAAAGCTTCCTGCAGTTCCGCATCCAAACTCCTTCAAAAAAAAACGCAACAAAAGACCAACATCAATAGATAACTCCAAAAACCAATAGCAAGAAATATAATAACCAAAACTCAAAATGAATTCAACTTACGAGAACTCAGGTCCTTCGTAAGCAATATCGTCATTCGAAACATTTGGATTCTTGACAGCCAAATTGTTGATTGTAATTTCATCTGCCTCAACCATAACATCGAATTCCAAAGTTGGACCGGTTTTTTTCGTAACAGTTACAACCATATCAACAGGCTGAGAACCAGCTTCTTCTTCCACCTCCCCACCACCTTGATTTGCTTCCTGGTCGTCTTGGTCTTCCTCTTCACCCTCTTCATAATCACCAGAGAGATCAGGCTTGAACACTGTGACTTTGATCTCCTCACCTTGATAGTTCCTAGTCAGTGTAATAGTTTCAGCTCCATCATTATCCACAATCTTGAATGGAAACTCACTTGGTGCCTCACCAACCTATTGAGAACACACATACAGACAGTAACCTTGTTCAATTGATGAAGACAAGGGCAACCAAATTAATCTCTTACTATGAAATCACAACTAAAGTAACTAATTGCAAAATTAACACAAACCCCTTACAGAAATTCATAAAACAAACTTAGCTAGAGCAGAGAACTGACGATGAGTTGGAATTGAAGTTGTTCTAAATAGATTACTATTGCCGGTGACAGTTTTAATGGCGGTGCTGGTCTTCAATGGGGTAGTGAAGATGGCAGAGGTGTAGTTTCTACAAGGAGTTCTGGTTGCTAGCGGGATTACTGAAGATGCGACTTTATTCATCATTCTACTCAAAGTCGCCATTTTTGCCGAGGGTTTCTCAGAAATCTCGATGTTTTTAGGGTTTTAGAACGAGGAGAAGTAGTTTTATTGAATTGGAAATCTCGGGAAAACATGATTTTTATATATTTTGGGTTTGAGAATAATTTTCTTCCAGAATTTGGATGCGCGCCTGTAGTCTTGGGTGCGTGGGTTTCACAGTAGTTTTCACAATTGTAATTGTAACAGAACTACGTTTGGGCTTGATCCCATAGCATAGCTATGGGTACGTAGGCAGCCGTACACACGTACTGTCCAGTCCATTTTTTTTTTTATAGTTTTTTTTCGTAGTCTTTGTAATAATGGTCCGGAGACCATGAATCACCTGTTTTTGGATTGCTCCTTTTTAAGAGCAGTTTGGTTTTCTTAGGAGTGTCCTGTTCTTAGCTCTAAATTGGAGTAACTTGCGATTTTGGATTGGTTTCGCAATTTGTCTGAAGCTAAACTTGATTTCTCTTATGAGGATATCAATTGCCCTGAGTTCTGCTGTATTGTGTGCTGGTGAATTTGGAAGTTTAGGCGACCACTGTTTTAGGAAACTCTGCTGCCTATATTTATCAAACGTAAACCAATATTGCAACTCTGCTCAATGTTCCCCTGTGAATGTTCCTTTGCGGACAAATTAACTTCTTGATTCTTAAAGTTTTGCCTCTGTTAATTTACATATGTTGTCTTTATATATTACCCGTTTCTTCAAGTATTGTTCAGTTTTTCTCTAGTGTTTCTCGTTATTGTAGTATACGTGAAAATATTGGAACTGTTGGACCAACGTAGCAGCTTCCCAAGGGGCTCAGCAAACCCTGATCACAACCACTCCAAGGTTTTCGACTTTAATATCGAATCTCGAGTTTTCTTGGCCCGATTGTCTATACAGCGCTTCCAGTGCAAATGAAGACTTTTGGAAACGAGAGTGGACAAGACACGGGTATGCTTAGCCAATACTGACTACTTTTCTAAGACTTTATGATTTGTATGGTTTTTTTTTGATCCGCAAAGGTAAATAATATATTAAAGACCTGCAAGGAGTAGGAAAATTATCTCAAAAACTACAAACTGACAACCCTATTAAAACAAGAAGGACAAGCTGTCGACAAAACCCAAAAAAACCCCAAAAGAGACCGCCGCAAAAGTTACATCAAAAATTAAAATAAGAACTCCAATGGGTGATGATGGAATCAAGATTAAGACCCCTCATAATTTCATCACTGCGAGCCCAACAGTAAGCTTGTATCTTCACCTTCTTAATGACCTCAGTCACATTAAAATTAATGTTCTCGAAAACCAAAGCATTCCTGGACTTCCAAATAGTCCAGCAAATGGCAGCAGGTAAAAGAGGCCAAAGCTTCTTACCAATGGGGTGGATTATTTTACATCTCCAACTTTTAATTATCGAGGCTATACAGTTCGGTAAAACCCAAAGAAGACCAACTCCTGTTGGAAAATGATTCCAAACAAGAGTAGAGGTCTCACAATGAAAGAGAAGATGGGAGACGTATGGTTCACGGTATGATTTGTATGGTAGGGCAGACGTATACGGGACGACCACTTTTAAGATAGCTGGGTAATTGCAATAAAAATTGAGTGATCACCTGTCACACTTTCTTCAAATTAGTGTTTACCCGTAGTAAAACTTAAAATATGAGTTTACACGAATATCTAGATAATACTGTATTTATAACCAAATACAAGGGCTTTAAAGACTTTTAAGTTATTTGGTGTTCCAATTATAACCTTCCTGAAAACAATACCATTTCTCACGATTTCCATTTATTTTTACGAAAAAAGGGTCACGTTTTCCACTTTCTGTTAGGGTTAGTCAAGTTGTTTACTATTTTTTGTAGGGGATCTAGTCAAGTTCTTAACGATTCATGGAGTAAAATTATGTCAAACAGATAATTATGGGAGTTCTTATGGGAGTTCATTATGGGACTTCTATTCCCTAACGAGACAATCGTTGTAAGTCGCAAAACAAATGTAGGTGTAGATAATCCACAGGGTCAGGTGGCAGGATCCTAAGCTAGGATACACCAAAGAATAAAGAGTGGCGAAGCACAAGGTAGAACCAAGCGGCACAAAGAGCGAGGAATCACATGGGTCGGACGTGATGGCCCAACAGCTGTCGGATGTGACATGACCCTTATCTTTTGACAGATCAAGCGAGCAGTCAGAGAGCACTCGGTCAAACGAAGAAAGATAGTCAAACACAAGAACGAGAAGAAAGAAGGGCGACATCGTGCTAACCAGGCGATACAGACTCGGCCTCGGGTGAAGAACTATCGGTCAAACCAGGAAGTCAGGCGATCAGTGAAGGTCCGATAGAGAACAGCGAAAGTGATGTAATGTGACCAACATTGTAATTCTGTTGTATGTCGACTTTGCCTATAAATATAACGGCTAGTCGAGAGAGAAAGAGAGGTCGAAAAGGGAGAGAAAACAAGGCATCCTACTTGAGTTGAGAGAACATCTCCACTAGAGAGAGAGTACAACTTGTAACCAAATAAGAATAATAATAATACAGATCCTTTCATCCCGTGAACGTAGGTAGGGACGACTCTCGGACTGACAGTGTACCACGTCCGATGGCTAGCACGTTGGGGATAGGGAGAACTTTGAGGAACCGCACGATTTCCGGTAGTAGCATGCAAGGGGAAGTAACTGGGACGAGGAGAGGGAGTGACGGGCATCCACCACCAGAGGAATCACGAGCTACTGCAAGGGGTATGCCAACTGTGGACGAGGAGATCGATCTGGGACGAGACGGTGACCCATCGCCTCTGGAGCGAATCGCCTCGCCCCCAAGGAGGGATGATCAAATAGATGTACTTACTGCGTCAGACACGGAAGATGATGAGGCAGCATTGATCCTGCATGCTCAGAGACGAAACGTCAGACGACAAGTTGAGTATCAAGAAGCCCTCTGGCGAGAGAAATAACGACTAAGGCGAGTACAACTAGGGCGAGAAACAACTATCGTAATCGATCCGGCGACATCGACTCAGATACCCCCACAGTACCACCTCCACCACCTATGATGACGGCACCACCCCTTGCCCATTTAGGCCATCCAAATGGACACTCTAGCCATGAGAGTACAGATCCAACACTGCTCGCAATTCTAGAAAGCCAAAGAAGGCAAGAGGCGGCTTTAAGGGATATTCAGCAGAGGAACCTATCTCTAGAGTTCGAGAACTATCAGCTACGGAACTTTAGGTCGAGGTCGAGAGGATCTTCTAGCCGAGGGACATCAGGACACCAAGGCCGATTCGGGCAGGTACCACCTGCAGTCGGACCAAGAAATTCTGGTCGATCGGGACCACCCCCGACATCACCTGTCAGGGGATACGGACCACCCGAGGATTCATCAACAAACGACGAAAGGTGAGAGAGGAACAATCAGCAGAGAAACACAAGGTCTGATAATGCAACTGAAGCCAAGCTGAGAGAGTTGGAAGAGAAGATAAGGAAACTGTCAGGAACCGGCGAAGAAGACAAGCTCGCCGAGGTTATAAGTGAGGCCTAGAGGACCCAGTTCACCCAAGAGTTAGAACTGCGGGCCTTTCCACCCAAGTGCACGCTCCCCACCTTCTCATCTAGATTCGACGGCTCGGGAGACGCGGTTGAGCACTTGAAGACGTACTCAATGTCCCTAATCCAATGGAAAAACTACGAGGTAGTAATGTGCAAGTTCTTCTCGGCAGGCTTGGAAGGCGAGGCGAGGAAATGGTTTTACAACCTCGAACCAGGGATAATTTACAGTTACGAGACTCTAGTCGAAGCCTTCCTTGAAACGTACATGCACAACAGCAGACCTCGGTCCAGGGTCAACAAGTTATTCACCTTGGCCAGACGGTTTAGAGAACCTCTCAGATCCTTGACCGATAGATGGAGAAATTTGTGTATGGAAATTGGGAAAGTACCAGTCGACCAGCAGATATTCAGGTTCGAAAATGCACTTGGGAGATCGGATCCCATCTGGGTAGACATGTTCACTGAGAAACCACAAATGTTGAAAGAAATGAGGAAAATGCAAGAGCATTTCATCTCCATAGAAGAAATCCAGGAAGAGTCAAGAGATAGAGGAGTGCAAGAAGCTAGTGCAGCGCCCGAGTCAGCGTCGGACGATACTCAAAGACGGCCCGAGAAGAGACCAAGTTCCCCCGTGCGAGGAAATGAGAAGAAGGAATGGATAGCTAAAGGGAAGAGCCCAAGTCACGAGGCGAGAACGTACACCCCTTTGGATGCTCCACTGGAAGAAATCTTCAAAGAAGTCGAAAAAAGGAGTGACATCATATACCCATCTTCAAGAGGGATACAGTTCAAAGAGACCAAAGATCACCCGGAATATTTCCATTATCATCAATATCAAGGACACTGTACAAACAACTGTCGAGAAGTGAAAGACATCGTGCAACACCTTATCAGAGATGGTTATCTGAGACAGTTCGTCCGACATCCAGCCCATACGACCGCAGTTCCCAATGCACCAGTTCATCAGGTTCAGATCGACAGATCCACACAGTTTGTCAACACGATTTCGCATTCCTCCACTCAAGCGTACATTCTGAATCCTGGAGTAGTGTCTAGAATCCACAAGAGAGATCATAGTGGGAAGGAAATTTTCAGTGTAGCAAAGGCTTTGCCTATGGAACCATGGATGGTGCGACCTATCTTTTTCTCGGCCCAGGATATACCGATGAACGGCCAAGCTCACAGTGATCCTTTGGTTATTACCCTGCTAATTGAGGAATGGGGGGGGGGGGGGGTAAGAAGGATACTAGTAGATAATGGGAGATCAGTCGAAGTACTCTTCTACGATACGTTCAAAAGGATGGAGTTGTCAGATTATATACTTGTCCCATCGACATATCGTATCTATGGTTTTAATGGGACCGTAACCATCCCAAAGGGCAAAGTAACTCTAAGGGTATCAGACGGAGGTGGTTACCTAGATACTTTAACCACATTCTGCGTGGTTGACGTCTCCTCGCCCTATGAAGCTATAGTCGGAAGACCATGGATCGCGGGAATCAAAGGAGTGGCATCGGCCTATCATCAAAGGCTACGATTCCCAACGTACAAGGGGATAGACGAGTTCGTAGGAGTTCCACAGGCAACCCGAGAATGCATGCATGTCAATGCCCAGATAAATGAGGAGAGGCGAGCACGACAAAGGGGAGATAAGAAAAGGGCTAAAGAAGCCAAAGTCACGGAAGAACTGGAAAGAGTTATTTCGCAGGCGATCATGACTTACGAAGCACAAGGAAACGAGCCTTCATAGCAATTAAAGGAGACGGCGCCAGTGAAGGAATCAAAACCAAACTTCTCGGCCGTGGAACCTACTCGGTACATTAATTTGGGAACTGTAGAAGAACCAAGGGTGGTAAGGATCGTTCCTTACTATCGGACGAACAAGTAAACCAGCTCGTGGCGGTGCTAAAGGAAAACATGGACGCATTCGCCTGGAACATGTACGATATGGAGGGTACATCCGGAGGTATGCTGTCACCATCTAAGGATCGACCCAAGATTCAAGCCAGCCCGGCAAAAGATGAGGCGAATCACACCAGAATTAAAGTAGGCCGTCGAGAAGGAGCTAAAGAAGTTACAGGAATCGGGAATAATTAGGAAATCGCACTACCCACAGTGGATATCTAATATGGTCGTGGTATCAAAGAGAAATGGAGGAGTCCGAATCTGTATCGACTTCGGCGACCTGAACAAAGCTTGTCCGAAGGACAGTTTCCCTCTCCCAAGTATCGATCAACTGGTGGAATCTATAGTGGGGTACGAGGCACTAACGTTGATGGACGGATACGCGGGGTATAACCAGATCCCGTTGGCTCCCGAGGATCAAGAACACACCTCCTTCTTCACACCATGGGGACTATACTGCTACACATAGATGCCGTTTGGGCTGAAGAATGCAGGCGCCACATATCAGAGGTTGGTGGGCAATATGTTTGAAGACCAGATCCACAACACCATTGAGGTCTATGTCGACGATATGCTAGTAAAAAGTCGCCTAGCCAAGAATCACATCCGAGACCTGCGGAAATTTTTTCGAATGATGAGAGAATATAAATTGAAAGTTAACCCGACCAAATGCGATTTTTGGGTCACATCGGGCAAATTTTTGGGATATATCATCATTCCAAAGGGGATAGAAGCAAATCCCGAGAAAGTCAGAGCCATCCTCGAGATGCCGTCACCAGCCACAATAAAAGACGTACAAAAGTTGAACGGAAGTATAGCAGCATTGGGGCAATTCATATCTCGGTCGTCCGACAAATGCAAGGATTTCTTTAGCACTCTTAAAAAGGGAGAGAAATTCAAATGGACGGACGCCTGTGAGGAGGCGTTCCAGAATATTAAGCTACATCTTGCAAGTCTACCAGTATTACAAAGACCCGAGCCGTCGAAGGTCCTCGCGTTATACCTCGGAGCAACTTCATATGCTATCAGTGCAGTCTTAGTTCGGAATGAAAGGAACAAGGAAAAGCCCATTTACTTCATTAGAAAGACATTGAGTCCGGCCGAGAAAAACTATACAAGGATGGAACAGATGATTCTAGCGCTAGCTTTCGCCACCTTGAAGCTAAGGACATATTTCCAAGCCCATCGGATCCACGTGCTCACAAAATCACCTATTGAGGCGGTACTGGACAATGCAGGCCGATCTGGAAGGATCTCCAAATGGGGGGCACAAATTAAACAGTTCAACGTTTTCTACGAAATGAGGACAACAGTGAAGGCACAAGTAGTGTCAGATTTTTTGGCAGATTTTCCACTAAGCGACGAAGACGAGGTCGAGGACATACCCGGAATGGAAGAAGATCGAGAAGACCCGGCCGACTTACTCGAAGCAAGCATCCCATCACGTTGGGAAGTATTCGTCGATGGAGCATCAAACAAAGATGGATCGGGACTTGGGATAGTCTTTACCACACCATAGGGACGAAAAATGGTCCATTCGTTCAGATTGGAACTTAAGGCGACAAACATCGTCGCCGAGTACGAAGCTGCGATTCACGCCCTGAGATTAATCGTCGAGATGGGCCTACAAGATGTAAGACTAACTAGCGACTCGCAGTTGGTGATCCGACAAATCACAGGCAAGTACGCCATCCATGACCCGATTTTGCAGAAGTACTGGGAACTCGCCCAATTCTATATCGGCCAGATCCCCAGCATCAAATTTCGCCACATATCCAGAAAAGATAATCGACATTCGGACGCATTGGCATATATTGCATCCCAGCTCACAAACCCAAGTGTGGAGGGTATTCGTGTCATGTGACTCCTCGCCCCATCTATACCAGAGATTCCCGAGGTGCACGTCGACGTGGATATCAACACGACCGACAGATATCCGGACGGAGATTGGAGAAAGCCGATTCATTCGTACTTGGAGACAGGCGAGTTACCCAAGGGGCGACCCGAGATCAACAAAGTGAAAAGCAAATCGGCCGCTTACGAGCTAAGAGACGGAATAGTATACAGGAAATCATACTTGGGACCACTCTTAAGATGCTTAAGTAAGGAAGAAGGCCAGACAATCTTGAATGAACTACACTACGGAGCGGCCAGAAATCATAGCTCGGGACGAAGTCTGTTAGCGAGAGAGAAAATGATGGGATACTTCTGGCCGTATATGAACGATGATGCAAAACAAATGGCGCAAGATTTCGAAGAGTGCCAGCGGTATGGTAAGAAGATACATGCACCTTCAGTAGCTCTAAACTCGGTAGTAAGCCCCTGGCCCTTCGCAAAGTGGGGGATCGATATCGTGGGACCATTACATGTGGGATCGAGGCAGATAAAATACTTAATAGTAACGACCGATTACTTCACTAAATGGATGGAGGCGGCACCAATGAGACATATCCGTGACAAGGATGTCTTCAGGTTTATTTGGGAGCACATCATATGTCGTTTCAGAGTACCGGCGGCCATCGTCTCGGATAATGGAAAACATCTCTAGGGAGAAAACATCGACCTACTATTTAACACCTACAACATCATAAAAATCAAGGCTACCCCCATATACCCTCAAAGTAATGGGCAGGCCAATATCACAAACAAAACTCTCGCCGATAATATGAAGAATAAATTAGATGGAGAGTACGGTAATTGGTGCGAAGAACTCTACAATGTTTTATGGGCCTATCGAACCACTCGAAGGGAAGCAACATGGCTATCGTCTTTCATGTTGACCTATGGAACCTAAGCGATACTACAACCTGAAGCAATGATACCCACCACAAGAACTGAAGCCTGGAGGCGAAACATATCGGCAGATCTAATATTGGCCAAGCTCGATAACTTGGAGGAAACAAGGGAGATGGCATTGCAAAAAATGAAGAATTACCAAAGGAGATTACAACGAGAAAACAACAAACGAGTTCGACCAAGAGAGTTTCAACCAGGGCAGTTAGTGTTGAAATATCTAGCCGATTGGGAACGTGACAAAAGGGGCGGTAAACTAGCGGCAAGGTGGGCAGGACCATACACATTCGTGTCTAAAGCTGGAGAGGGAGCTTATCGATTACTCAAACCAAATGGCAAACCCGAGCTAAAACCGTGGAACGCACAACATCTGAAACTCTATTACCCATGAGGGGTTCGAAGGAAACAGGAAAACATACTTGTCATTCATTTCTTTAAAACCGCGAGGGGTAGGAAATATGACATGAGCGACCAATGGTCATTCGTACTCGGGGAAAATCCAGTGAGGAAGTGCCGAGGTGACTTACACTCGAATGGTCATTCGTACTCGGGGCAAAGCCAGTGTGGAAGTGCCGAGGTGACTTACACTCGAATGGTCATCGTACTCGGGGCAAAGCCAGTGTGGAAGTGTCGAGGTGACTTACAGTCGACTGGCTATTCGATACTCGGGGCAGTGGCAGTATGCAAGTGCCGAGGTAGCTTAAGGGTACTGGTGGTTGGAAGCCAGATACCAAAGGTTGTTAAGATACGATTTCTTCTCATCCAGGTAACCTACTTACATCTGAAAGGTTACCCCCATCACAGGTGGTCGTGACCACTTGCCCGAGTTGGTTGGTCGATAACCACTCGGGATTATCGGGCCTAGACCTAGGGCGACTATAACCCTTCAACTGAATATAAAAGATAGTAATGAGATACCTCGGCTGGGACATGGCATCGGGCCCGATGACCCTCCTTGTTGAGTGTGTTCGACATAAAAGGCACTACTAACCAATACATGTGACATTAAATGCAGGTGCGTAACATAAACAACAAGATAAGGCTAAAATTATCTAGAGAATTGTCCACACAGGGGAAAAGGCGGAAATTGTCAAGGAAAATAGAGAAAAAAACAAGCTTGACGACGCAGCACCCCATTTAAAAGAAGTTGTTTAAAGAAGCATGGGACAAGTGTTCAAACGAATTACAACTCGCAACAAAGGGCAAATTAGTGGCGCAGCACTACAAAAGGCGTGATCAACTCCTGGGCGGAACAACACCGGCCCCTCCCTTCCTCTGAGCAACCTCGCGGCGCTTTTGCGCGATGTACTCGTTTAAACCAGCCTTGATCGCCTCAGCAAGCTCGCTCTGATGAGCGTTTCTCTCATCCACAATCTGCTGAGAAAGATTCTCGGACCTCGACTCGGCGGCTCGGAGCTTAACTTTCGTCTCGCCTTCATCCTTCTTCCACTGCTCCACCTCTTGCCCGAGGTTGTGCACATCTCGCTCCATATCCTTAGCACGACCCTGCTCGGCTGCAATGAAACATTATAAGCATGTTAAACACGGAATATAGCAGAACACGGAGTAAAAACAACAAATTAACTCGGTCTTAAGGCCACCCCAACATGCACTCCAGAGACATGATAGGGTTGACAACACATATTCTAACGACTCCACGGACTTGGAAAACTCATCATCGTCCTTAGAAAGCTTCAAAGTTAACTCATTATATTATTGTTCATTGAATTCATTCGAAGGGCAATATTTCTTGTGTGTCGCTCCACTCGGCCCTCTGACGATTATAGGACAATTGTAGCATAGATAACTGGGCTTGGGTCCACTCTAGATCACTGGACATCTTATCGAAGTCCTTGGTCCTTTCAAGAAGATCTCGGTTGGACTGTTTGGCCACAACTTTTTCCCTCAAAATTCGTCGCCGATCTTCATGAAGATCTCGATTTTGAAGCCTAAGGGAACCATTTTGACTCTCCAGATTATCGGCTAGTAACGTTTTATCACCAGCAAGTCTCTGAAACATCCCCAAGCGAGCCCGCAAGTTATCTATCTCCTCGGGGACATATTCAAACAGGCGATATTTGTCCAATTCCTCTTGAAGTTGTTGGATCTCGGCCTCTTGTCGGTCTATCTTCCCATCCTTATTGCAAATTCGTTGTCGAAGATTCTCCACAAGATCTTTCTCGATATCCCATTTTCTTTTCATAAGCCTATACTCCGAAGAAGCATCTAGATCTATACTAGATATTTCGGCTAGAAGAACAATAATTGACTCAGGATATTGGTACGAAGAACTCAATCAACACAACTATGTAAACAATATACCTTGAGCATCGGCGAGTTTGATCTCCAGGTCACGAGATCGTTCCTTCTCCTGTTGAAGAGCATCCTCCAACTTCCTAATCTCTTGTCGGCGGAGTGCAGCCGCCAACCTCGACCGATTCAACGCCTACAAATTTCACCCCAAGACGAGATTAGTAAGGCCCGAAAACATCAAAACGAAGAGTTCAGTCAAACCACTTACCAGATTATCAAAGACCGGCGCAATGTCAGGATACAGGGGCACGACAGCAATCATATGCTCATCAGTACAGGAGCCTAACTCCTCCGAGTGTAATGCTCTAAGAGAATCACACATAGGGCCCGATATGGTAAAATATGTCAGAACACCCGATGGAGACCCAACATCCTTCTGGGGCAGCTTTTGGAGCGATGTGTGGGTCGGCCTCTGAGCTCCAAACTGCACGGTAGAAGTCACAATAGTAGTCTCCAAGGGAATATCCCCTTCTTTATTCCCACCACCATCCTCATCAAATAGCTGCTCGTCCACGAATATATCGTCCTCATCATCTTGATCGGGGATGTCGATCACGATGTCCGAACTTTTCAGCATCACTCCCTTCGCCGCCACTTTTCCCCGAGGAGGATTACGCCTTGGAACCAAGCCTTCACCACTAATATCGGACCCTCCAACATCTTCATACTCACTCCTAGGGGATTTCTGCACAAGGTTCAGCGTCAGAACACGTGAAGGCAAAAAACAGGGGCAAGTACATGTACTTAGGATAAAAGCTATATCTTTGTTACCTTCCCCTGGTCTTCCTCGACCCTTGTGATAGAGATCCTCTTCTTGGAAAGAGAATCCGATTTGGTTGACTCACTCTGAGGCTTAACCTACGAGAAGAAAGTAATCAATACCCTGAGCCGACACAGCAGGAATCGAAGAAAATGGAAAGAAAACAACATACCATGTCATCATTAATCACCCAGAATAAGTAAGGCTCCGCAGGAAACTGAGGATGAGGGAAGCTACCATGCAAAATATGGCCGCGAACAAGTAATAGAACCGATCCCAGTATGGGTAATTAGTATTGCGAGCACGCTTGTTGGAACCTCTCCCTAGAGGATCAGCATCCAACATCAATCGTTCAGCACCATCGGGCATAGACTTCAGGCGATGAGGGCTGGCAGAAAAACCAGCAAGGTCACCATTGGTAGATGTCCCACTCCGATAGTTCACAAGGAAATCGACGACAATATATTTTGGAGCATCCTCGTGCCTGTAGGTGATGTAGTTTTGAAAGTGGTAATAAAGTTCGTTCAACTCGGATTGTGTAAAGGTTTGATTTAAGAACTAAGAATAAAAATACTAAAAATATATTCACAAGGTTGTCACGAATATCGAGAGAGACTGATACTCAGGATTCCACCAAATTCCATTAATGCGACTCAAATAATAATTCCAATCAATTATAGTTCAAATAATAAAAACATGGACTCTTGTTCTTTGCCAAAAATAGATTTTTGAAAAGCAATGACTGTAAATCAAAAGCATGGTGTATAAAAAATACATAGACCAAGCATACACCATCAAACTAAATCACACCCATTCAATAAAAATCATAAATCGATTAAAAATCAATGCAAATAGTCATAAAAGAATTATTAGAATTACCACATGCGTGAAATAGGGCTTCCTCCGTCATCCCATTGTTGGGGTTTAGCTCCTCATATTAATCACTTTCTCAAAATACATGTTTATAGCCCAAAAGTTGATTAAAAGAGTGAAAAGAATAAAATCAGTGAATCTGCGACCCACAGAAGGCGTCCAGAAAGGAACGATAAATCTGAAGTGTTGTTTCTGTTGTTTTAAGACTGTCACCCATCTGTCCTTTTCCTTGTAGAAGAACGTCTGTCTCTAGAAGTCTGTTCTTCGTGTTCTTGAGCTTCTCCAATGGTAGCATCAGCAGCAGGTATAGTTTTCTTGTTATCTCTGATTCTCGCCTCCTGAACTCTCCTCTCGACCCCAAACTCTCCGTCACTCTTCTTAGGACTCTCAGCAACCTATTTATACACCACAGGACGATTAAATCTCTCCCAAATCGCTTCGAAATCTCTTCTTTCCTTCCTTGGCAGTCACGGCAATAATCGCTTCTGCCGACTTCCCTAGCCAATTCTGAGCTTTCCCGATTGCCTTAACCTCTTCCTTAGATAGAATACTACCTTAGGAAACAATTTCACGCGTTTAGTCTCCCTGAATTACCAAAAATCAAACTCGACAGGGGCCGTATTTCCTTTTTTACTCTGTTTCCTTTTTCCGGCAATTCCAGCCCAATTCGATCGGTCCAATTGCTTCTAATGAACTTGTTAAGTCATATCAAGTCCATCCCAATCAATTTCCGGTGTTGAATCTCCCTGAAACAGCTCCAAAAATCGAGTCCAAAATCTGCAGGTGTGAAGAACATGCTTCCCGCCAAAACTTGTTTTCAAACGGTGAAGGTGACCTCCCTCTTATCCAGTTCTCGAGCACTAATAATATATACAATTGAGATTATATAAGACACAAAAATGTTCCTATCAAAACCCCCAAACTTATTATTTGCTAGTCCTCGAGCAAATTAAATAGAAAATAAAATCCTAACTCACTGTCGCAGGCATCGTCGATTGCATTTAGCGTATGCAATAAGCCTTTAAACCCCTAGGTGGCCCTAGTGGCGGAGTGTTGTCTCCGGAGGGCTTACAAGAGATATACCCAAAAAACCTTTACTCCAGACCTTAGCTATCTACGCAGAACCTTGGAAGGCACTAAAGAATCTCCTTGGTTGGCATACTTATTGACTACAGGAAGAAGTACCCTGATGCGAAATTCCAATTGATGTACACGAGTTTGCACTCAAGCATACTAAAATTCACATAAAGTGACAGAGCTCTACTCAGATAGTTGCACTATGGACATCATATTCGGAGTCAAAACTAATCACATGGATATATCAAGAAGACGGATATAGAAAAACATAGATGGTTTTGATGTTTACTAAGTGAACGACGTTTCCCATATCTGTCTGAAGGACTCCGCCAAAATGAACCTATCCTAATGGATTGAGATACTAGTCTGACTAATATCAACACACTGGCATATACAAGGGTACCAGTGGTCGATAACCTAACTCTAGGTCAACACAACTGGCATATACAAGGGTACCAGTGGTCGACTTTATTGAATTTATTCCTTTTGGTCAAATGGTCTGGTCTCAATTTTTTTCTCTCTTTTTTTTTCAACTTTTTGGTAACTACCATTTTTTTTTTCTCTTTTTCTTTTTCAACTTTTTTTTTTTCATGGCATCTCAATCACTCTAATTCACCCTAGCATTGGTAACAACTTGAATCGTGGGCCCCACCTATCACTTAGAGAAACACAGTTTAAAAACAAAATAAAATAAAAATAGAAGTGAAAAGGACTCAACGAGATATGGTGAAACTATCATGTTATTTCTAACACCTGAGCTCTGTGCTTTTATGAATAGACTCTTTATATGTTTCCATCTAATCAGATTGGTTCCTCAACTCCTACGATCAAAATGCTTCCATCCACATAGATTAGTTAGTGCAATCCTTAATAGGCATAAATTTCTAGGTTCTGGAGTTTATTTATTCA
Organism: Papaver somniferum; assembly: GCF_003573695.1. Lineage (NCBI taxonomy): Eukaryota > Viridiplantae > Streptophyta > Magnoliopsida > Ranunculales > Papaveraceae > Papaver > Papaver somniferum. The sequence goes on from NC_039358.1 coordinate 221,132,577, forward strand.
TACTGCAACTAAAAAGTTTCTCCCATACCCCCAAACTTAAATCTAACATTGTCCTCAATGTTCTAAAGATGAAATTAAAAGCATGAACAAGGATAAACTGTTACTATTTGAAGCGAAAGAGATAAGGAAAGATATTACCGTGTCGCATGAATGTTGGGTTACCTCCCAAGAAGTGCTAAGTTTAAAGTCCTCAGCCAGACTAAGAAAGGATTAGTCACCTCATAGAATCATAAAGTAATAGCCGAAAATTTTGTGGGTCATCAAAACCAAATAGAGCTATCACAAATAAAAGGAATCTGCAACCTGTCAAGAAAATAAACAAATAAAGCACACCCTTGTCTAGTTTCCTGTTTAAGTCAACTACACCTAGCTGTGGTTCAGGTTCAGGTTCTATAACTGGGTCCAAATAAAATATTTTCATGGGTTGGAATTCCTCAAAGCTAAGATCCGGTTCAGGTATTAGAGTCTGAAGAAACTCAAGTAAAAATTTAAAAGCACATAATAATAACCTGAATAATTGAGGATCCTTAAAGTCAATCAGTTTTGACTCACACTATCGACCACGATAAAACTGGTGGTCAATCTTAAGAAAATGTATCAACCCTAATCTCTTAAAGTAATTAGGTTTAGTCTCAAAACTAAATAAATGACACATCTGAAATTTATACGTTCCCACAATTGGTTGAAAAATATTTGGTGGGAAAACAAAGCCGATCTTAGTATCATATCCTGGTCTAACCTCATCAACCAGAGGATGGGTTTCTAATAACTGAACTTCCTTATGGTCGTCACTAGGTTCAGGAAAACGTGTGTGAAGATAACCTTGCAAAATGGTTGAGGCACATATGTCAAGTCCGAAGTGAGGGACCTTTCTAAGAGTTAAAGCACATGGAAATTGATAATCACCCCCAAACTTATAGTTTTCAGTGTCTCTAGTTAGACTAGTCACAATCTTCCTAATTTCTAGGTCATCAGATTCCTGAAAATGGACAATTGATTCTTCTAAGTCAGGTTCATCCTCATTAATCTCTACGATTTCATCTAAGACTATTGTTTCTAAATCGTACGACTCTAAAACAGTATTCTCAGGATAAAACCGTTCCTCGAAACCATCATCGCTTACAGTTTCTAAATCGTTCGACTCGAAAACAGTAGTCTCAAGATAAACCGGTTCCTCTAAACCTTTATCGGATTCGTAAACATGACATACTACATCGTCTAAAACGGGGATATTTCTAGTCAAATCCTTGTCCTTTTGAATAGGTGAATAATTGTTAAAATTATTAGGATCTGAACCAGAAATAATATAATCATTATAAGGCTCAATTGGGGTAACAAATTCCTGATCACTATGCCTACATATTTCAAATTCTTCATCAACATTATCCTTGTCATAATCATCATAATAGCATGAAAATGGTTGAACCTCATCTAAAGTAGTGTTACCAATTCTAACCTCGGCATCTTGATTATGCAAATAACTATCCTCATTTTCAAGGGTACTATTGGAAATTAAGACTATCTTGAGCAGTTCTGTTCTGGGCCTCTAACAACATTTTCTGAGTCGACTCACATGACTTCCTTATGGTATCGTGTATAGAAGGTTCACTCATGGGTGCATTTTGTTTATTCATTTCTAACACAAACCTATTTGTATGTTTAGTTAATTGTTTGAGAAACTCTTCTAGAGGAAGAACAGGTTCAGAAGGATCATAATAGGGACTAGTTTTCAACATTTTCATTATATTTTCCAAAGACGAGGAACTATTACTATAATAATCCTTATTTTCTTGCTCGTATGACCGGTGTGTGTGTGTATAGTAATTGGGCTCACCATGGTATGAGCCGTAACCTTGAAAAGGTTGATGTTCCGAATCACTATTCACACTATGGTTAAAATTGTAACGTCCATTTTGAAACTCAGTCGGATATTCATTGTATTGGCCAGTTCGACATTCTTTTGCAGGGGTGTGAGTTGTCACACAAAATAAAACCCACTGACAGGGGATTCGTGGGTGGATATATTCTTACCTCCCGTACCAGACGGGCGATGAACCGTTGAAGTCGACTCAGGCCACCGACTCCGATGTCAGTGTACGAAACCGAGGGGCCGAGAGAGTATCATAACTGTCGTCCTTCCCTGCAAACAGTTTATATTTAATCTTAACCCTTCCGTAGGGTTTTAAAAAATAATGTCCAGTCCAAAAAGTGTCCAAAAAGAAAAAGAAAAAATACAAAAAATAAAACCCTATTTACAGTTTCTAAAAATAAAACAAAATAACTATATACAAAATCTTCTTCTTCACTCCTTTTGGATTCCTCTTTTCTTTCCTTCTTTGGCGATGCTTTCCTTTTATAGTACTTTTTTCTTTCCTTGTAGCTTCGCTCCAATCTGAAAAGAATTGAAAAATACCAAAGGCGTAAAAGAGAACAAAAATTCTAAAAGAAACCTAAAACCTAATACAAATCCGCGTCGGCGGTGCCAAAAATTGATGTAGTTTTGAAAGTGGTAATAAAGTTCGTTCAAATCGGATTGTGTAAAGGTTTGATTTAAGAACTAAGAATAAAAATACTAAAAATATATTCACAAGGTTGTCACGAATATCGAGAGAGGCTGAGACTCAGGATTCCACCAAATTCCATTCATGCGACTCAAATAATAATTCCAATCAATTATAGTTCAAATAATAAAAATATGGACTCTTGTTCTTTGCCAAAAATAGATTTTTGAAAAGCAATGACTGTAAATCAAAAGCATGGTGTATCAAAAATACATAGACCAAGCATACACCATCAAACGAAATCACACCCATTCAATAAAAATCATAAATCGATTAAAAATCAATACAAATATTCATAAAAGAATTATTAGAATTACCACATGCGTGAAATAGGACTTCCTCCGTCATCCCAGTGTTGGGGTTTAGCTCCTCATATTAATCACTTGCTCAAAATACATGTTTATAGCCCAAAAGTTGGTTAAAAGAGTGAAAAGAATAAAATCAGTGAATCTACGACCCACAAAAGGCGTCCAGAAAGGAACGATAAACCTGAAGTGCTATTTATGTTTTTTTAAGACTGTCATCCGTCTGTCCTTTTCCTTGTAGAAGAACGACTGTCTCTAGAAGTCTGTTCTTCGTGTTCTTGAGCTTCTCCAATGGCAGCAGCAGCAGCAGCAGGTATAGTTTTCCTGTAATCTCTGATTCTCGCCTCCTGAGCTCTCCTCTCGACCCCAAACTCTCCGTCACTCTTCTTAGGACTCTCAGCAACCTATTTATACACCACAGGACGATTAAATCTCTCCCAAATCGCTTCGAAATCTCTTCTTTCCTTCCTTGGCAGTCACGGCAATAATCGCTTCTGCCGACTTCCTTAGACAATTCTGAGCTTTCCCGATTGTCTTAAACTCTTCCTAAGATAGAATACTACCTTAGGAAACAATTTCACGCGTTTAGTCTCCCTGAATTACCAAAAATCTAACTCGACAGGGGCCGTATTTCCTTTTTTACTCTGTTTCCTTTTTCCGGCAATTCCAGCCCAATTCGATGAGTCCAATTGCTTCTAATGAACTTGTTAAGTCATATCAAGTCCAGCCCAATCAATTTCCGGTGTTGAATCTCCCTGAAACAGCTCCAAAAATCGAGTCCAAAATCTGCAGGTGTGAAGAACATGCTTCCCGCCAAAACTTGTTTTCAAACGGTGAAGGTGACCTCCCCCTTATCTAGTTCTGGTGTCCCTTTAGCACATGCCCGAAATGGGTTACCCCTTATCCAAAGTGATAGTCCGGATAGCAAATGTCCTCTCAGGTGCCTTTAACAACTTTTCGAGCCAATTTCGTCGCAAAAGCTTATTTCTCCAAAAATATCTCGGCCGTAGATCCATGACCCTCGCCCCGGTCTCTCCACTCATTCATCAGACGGAAAGTGTTGCCATTCCACTGGGTCTAGGCTCGAGGCGGATGAAGCTGCGACAACACCTCATAGTAGAAAGGGCTACTAGGGTTATACAAAGGAAAGCGAAGGCCGAGCTCTAATTTCCCACGAGTAACGATAACCGCCTCGGATGCTTGATCATATCTGTCGACACCGGACTTTCTCAATACACCCATATGGCCCGAGACCAGGGACACCTCGTAGTTTTGAAGGCCAAATTCTTCCTTCAAGTGTTCAATAAACTCATCATCAGACAAGTCTTTTGAGACTCTCTTATCAGACCTACATGAAAAATAAGGAGATTCATCAGGGAAAAGGGAATTCATAGCACGATAATCGTGATGGGATGGACTCTCAAGCCAAAACAGGAAGTCGAGAGAAACGAGATCGCCCTCGGAGAAGGTATCACTCACGCACCTTTTTTCGGTCATTGACGGAGAAGAAGAAGCCATGGCAAGAAAAACGAACAGGGAGATACGAGCTCTGGTGAAGAGAAAAGCAAAAGGAAGAACTAACCACAACTTTCGCGAATCTCACCAATAGAAACAACAAAGACGAAGATTAAAAAGAGAAGAGAGTCACCGGAATTAATGCGTCGGCAACAAAGGGAGGAAGAGAAGAAAGATGAACAACACTTCGTTTCTTTGAAAAATGGCGAACAAGGGAGTGAGAACATAAGGGAGGGCATTTATAGGGTACAGCGCCTCAACCGATAGCAACGGTTACGAGTCGTAAAGGAGAGTTAGTGGGAGACTGCATGGCGGAATTCCCGGCATGCTCAAGGACGTGGGAAGATGGAACGATTTTCTTTCCCTCGTGCCAGGCACACGAGTGAAAGAAGGGGCATAAATGTAGGTGTAGATAATCCACAGGGCTAGGTGGAAGGATCCTAAGCTAGGATACACCAAAGAATAAAGAGTGGCGAAGCACAAGGTAGAACCAAGCGACACAAAGAGCGAGGAATCACATGGGTCGGACGTGATGGCCCAACAGCTGTCGGATGCGACATGATCCTTATCTTCTGACAGATTAAGCGAGCAATCAGAGAGCACTCGGTCAAACGAAGAAAGATAGTCAAACACAAGAACGAGAAGAAAGAAGGGCGACATCGTGCTAACCAGGCGATACAGACTCGGCCTCGGGTGAAGAACTATCGATCAAATCAGGAAGTCGGGCGATCAGTGAAGGCCTGATAGAGAACAACTAAAGTGATGTAATGTGACAACATTGTAATTCTGTTGTATGTCGACTTTGGCCTATAAATATAAGGGCTAGTCGAGAGAGAAAGAGAGGTCGAAAAGGGAGAGAAAACAAGGCATCCTTCTTGAGTTGAGAGAACATCTCCACTAGAGAGAGGAGTACAACTTGTAACCAAAGAAGAAGAATAATAATACACATCCTTTCACCCCGTGGACGTAGGTAATCATACCAAACCACGTAAATCCTTGTGTCTATATTTGTTTATGTTTCTTCATGTTGTGTGGAATCACCTTATACTCCATCGTATGTAGTGTGTAGTTTCATGCCACTACAACAAACTTGCGTGCTTTGGACAGGTCTATCTCGTTTACTGACTCTGAGATGAGTTTAAGTCCGCATGTTCCAGTTGCTGAATTTTTCGGACCAGGCTTGCCTAGAAAATTATCTGAACGACGCAAATGAAAAATTGCTTTTGCATGATACATGCGGTAAATACGAGATGCCGCATACCCCATATGTAAATATGCGCATATGTACGTAATTTTTTGATCGGAAAAGAGAAAATATAATAAATGAGTAGAATGTACACAAAATTGGTTAAAAAGACCAAAATCAACAATTTCTGGGTGAAAAGGACATTTAGATTTTGATACTGTTTAAATGGACAAAAATGTAAAAATAGCCAGGATGTAAACAGTTTCATCCTACCCATTTTCAAATACTTTTTTTATTTTTAATTTACATCAGGATGCATCCAGTTTCATCCTTGTTATTTTATAAGTTTAAGTCAGGATGAATCCAGTTTCCTCCTTACTATTTTTTTGGTGTCCATTTCACCCATACTAATTTTTACTCGTCCATTTGAACCATGTTTTAAAAATATTTGGACAAATGACCCATTTTTCGTAGAATGTACAGATGACTACCATAGGTAGACTGAAAGAAAAACGAGAAAAAGAGAAAACAACTACCAATAACTACTAATTACAGATTACATAAATAGATTCTTCCAATCATTAATCACTGAACTAGGCATATGTACGTAATTGCTGCATCATCAAATTGAAATTCTATGTATGTACGTATTGTGCATATTTGTTTGTGGATCATCTTAGCATTTAAAGATCTTTCAGTATGTATTCATCCTGTAGGAGTGAAATATCGCACATTCCTTATTTGTGCGACGTAAAGGCCATCCAATGTAAGCGAAGATCATCGCACATAGTAAAAATAGGATGACACACTCAATGACGTCAGCACAGTCACGGGTGAAGTGTGATAATCTAAGCGAAAGTGTAAAGTGAGCGAAGTTGAGCGAGTGAACATGAGCGATTGTAACGCACAGTGATTCCGAAAATAGGGGATCTATTAGATGTCATCCACTATATATTACCCTATATAAAGGGAAAGAAACTATGTAATGGGGGAATCTCTAGGGTGAATGTTAGATAAGAAATTAGGAGAGAGAAAGTTTATTTGGAGAACAAGAAAAGTCTTTGTATTATCTTGTATTCAGCCTAAAGATCTTGATGAATAAATAAATGTTTTTCACCATAACTTCTTAGAATGTTACCGAGTCTTGAATATATGAGGTTGTAGGATTTCCTGCAACTACATTTTTGCGCTAGAAACAGCTTGGAGTGATATATCCTGTTGGTGAATCCGTTTAGAAATCAAGTTTCCAGAACTTAAGATTTGAGATTTTCGTCATCATACTTTTCCATCCTTTTTAAAGTAGTTTTTCCTTTGTTAATACAAGAAAGTGGAAATGGTAAGAATCAGATCTACTGTTGAGCAAGCGGCGGAAGCCAGAAGAAGTAAAATAATTATCGAAAGAAGAAGAGGTGAAATTCGTGAACAACTAGAGGAACGAGAAAGAGAAAATAAAAGAAATGATGTTCCGACTGGACTTCAACGTACACAAGAGCAGAACAATGATATCGATTATGATAGAGTGAGTATTCATACTGCACATACGAATTCTACCGAAGAAGAGACATCGAGAAGTGGAAATGCAGGAAGGATTGAGGGAAATGAAGAAAATATGACACTTGAAGAACTTAGACAAAGATTGATTGCAGAACAACGAAGAGAGGATGAAGAGCGTGCGAATTTGATACGTCAGAATGATGATTTAAGTGAAGAGAATCTCAGATTGTAAGAACAGAGATCAAGAAGCGCTACGCGATCAAGGTCAAGGACAAGCAGAAGTTCATCAAGACAAAGTCAATCTAATCGAAGAGATGCTAGGCGAGAGAAACCATTAGGTAATATTGATGAGAAATTACAAGTAGATGATAATCTACAAGATCAACGCGACGAGAGACGCACAATATCTGACCGATACGAGCAACCGCTCGAACGCCATCGCCGACAAGAAGGTCAAAGGAACAACAGACTTCAAGATGCAGCCGAGCATCATCACACTCACCATGAATCAGATAATGACGAAGAATATGATCCGGAACATGGGAGAATTCGATTACATGGTAGAGAAATATTGAGGGATCAATATGCACGCGAAGAAGAGGATTAGAGAAACAATGCCATTCGTGAACGTGCGAGAGTTAAAAGGGAAAGGCGTAGAAGAAGAAGAGAAGAAGCTGAAGAAAGAGAGATTGTAGAAGCCATGCGTCAGAACAATCATGAGAATAGATTAAGGAAAGACAGATTAAAAAGACCTATGCGACAGGATTTATACCAAACAATGAGTGAAGAAATTCTCAGAAAAATGGCAGAATTGAGAGAAATGATTACTACGCGATGAAATGGTGGAAGGAGACAGTTAGAGGAAGCAGTAAAGGAAGCTGGAAAAACACCTTTTGCAAGGCAAATTCAAATAGCAATAATACCACCAAAATGCAATTTACCTGTATTCACTAGTATATTTGATCGTAGTATGTGTGAAGTACAACACATAAAAGCTTATAGCCGATCTCTATTGCAATGGGAAGAAAATGATGCGATGTTGTGTAAATATTTTCCTGCGAGCTTGACAGGAGAAGCCTTGCAGTGGTTTGAAGGATTGCTAGTAGGAACTATTAGATCATTTCGTCATCTACAGAACGTCTTCTTAGGACAATAAATCAGCAATAATATGTCGCAACCAGGAATTGAGACGGCCTTTGGACTTCGTAGAAGGGTCAATGAAAATTTGCATCATCTAACAACACGTTGGAGAACTATGTGTAGTGAAATGGCAAGACGGGTAGATGAACGATATCTTATACTAGCCTTTATCAATGCTATTTTTCCTACGGATTTATTATATACACAGATTTTCAAGATAAAAGACACCATAACAATGTCGGAGTTGCGTGAATTTCAATAGGAGTATATAGCGCTTGAGGAGAAGCAGAGAGAAATGGAATCTTACCCAGTTGCGATGACTAATGCGAACAATGGGAATTCAAGTTTACTCCCAAGGATGACAAATGCTGTTGCAAGCACATCTCAGGAAAGTCAAGGAAAGAAAATTACGGAGGTGGAACAAAAGATGGTAGCCATGGGTAGTGCAGATCAAGAGGAACTCGAAAGATAATATAATGAAAGATAATCCCAAACTCGAGGAGAAAATAATAAGATTCAAATAATAGACGACCCTCCATAGGGTTATGGAGGCCAACAACCATATTATAATAGAAGAAAAGAAACTGGAAAGGTGGTCTGGGAACAAATAAACTTGCCAAAGTTGAATACTACAGTAGACAAAATATGGGAAGCTGTTATACTAATGGAAGAAGTTCCTGAACCACATAATGTAGGAGATGAGCCACCACCGGGAAGAAGGAGCAAAAAAATTTGTGTATATCATCGTTTTCATGGTCACACAACAAGTAATTGCAGAAATATGAGGAAAATCATATTGAGAATGATTCAACAAAGAAAACTAGACCACTTCTTAGTACAACAGCCACCGAATCTACCACCACCACCACCACAGGAGGAAATACATATGGTGCGGAGAAAGGAAAGAATACATATGTAATTGAAGTAGGTGCGAAGGAAAAGAACCTATATTGCAATTCAATTATACATTCTTTCAAAAATATAGAAGATTTGCATGACAACATCTTAAGTCGTGTGCATGCGAGAGATAATGATGGAAGAGAAATATTCAACCTTGCGAAGATATCACCATTAAAGGATTGGCAAAAACAGACCATTTCATTCAGTGCGGAAGAAACACCAGGAGAAGGAGAAACACACGAGTGTCCATTAGTGGTGAAGTTAGGAATTAATCCGAAAATAAGAAAAGATGATGATGATGATGAAGACGTTGAAGCGAATACTTGGGCCATAAATAGAATACTCATAGATCGTGGTAGTTCTGTTGATATTCTCTTTTATCACACATACAAGACTATGGGAGGAAGAGATGATGAATTAATTCCTTCAACTTATAAAATTTATGGAATCAATGGCGCTACGAACAAGCCAAAAGGAGAAGTGACAATGTGAATTCCTCTACGAAGTTTGCCAACAGAAATTGTATTTTGTGTTGTTGATTTTGAGTCACCTTATAATGCTCTGATTGGGAGACCATGGATGCATAGTATCTTGGGCGTGGCTTCGACATTTCATCAATACATAAAATTTCCTTTACCTCAAGGTCTTGGCATAATAAGAGGAGATACGAATGAAGGTAGAAATTGTCAAGAAATTGATATCGACAAGTGCGAAGAGCAAGAATACAAATGAAGAAATTGGAAGCAGCATGCTAAGGATAGTCAAAGAGGTGAAAGATTAATGGTGGATGTAGTGTCTAAATTTGGGAAGATAGAAAAGAAGGATACTGAAGCAGAATCTTCTGCGAATAATAATATCAAGCGAGTTAGGAAGATTACTTCTACAGAAGGAGAACGAATGCAGAGGAAGAAGTTGTGTTCTCGGGAAAAAAGCAACGTATGCGATGATTATCGCACGAAGGAGATTGAAGATATCACGCGAAATAAAATTCTGAGAAGCATCAACGAACTTAATGAAATACAAAATATGACAAAACCAAATGAGTAATATCAATGTTTTGCTTCATACATGAAAAATTATTCAGGATTCTATGTACTAGAGTTATATAACTCAAGATTAAGAATGGGAATGAAAAATTCTATTTTTATAATAAGATGATATCGTATCAAGAAAAAAAAAGAAAAAAAAGGCAAATGTAAGATCTTGAAGTAAGCCCTTAATAGAAGGCAACAGAAATATAAACTCTAATTAGGGAGGCTAGGGATACGAATGTGGCGTGCAACCTAGTTCGCATAAATGCAAGAGGCAAAAGATAAGACCTATCACACGTCATAATCGGGGAAAACCTAGTAAGCATGACTCAAGTGAAAGCTACATCGACCCTGGAACTTGAGTCATGAAGATTTGGGGTGAGAAAAACGAAAATGCCCATCCAGGAAAGACACCTAAATCGAAAGATTGGGGTAATAAGATCTTTCCTAAGGAGTGGAGAAACTCGATCAGGGCGCCGAGGTACACGGTTGAGTCAAGAGTGCCCGGGGCGTACCTTCCACTCTTGACAAGTCCTGACTATGATGCACTCGGTCCGAAGATACCCCACTTAGGGTGCGGTCTCGTAACCATAATCCTTATCGGTGGAGGCATAAGAGGATGCGAAATCAACTGGTTGTTGTATTACCGGATGGGAGGAGCCAACTTTAACCCGGTAGAGGTAAGCTTCCTTGAAGGGGCAACCAGGGGGAATATAAGGACGACACCCTCCATTAGGGAGCTGAATTGTGTCAACAGACATAAATGTCATGAGGCTTTTTACTCACGGGAGTGTTAAGGCTTGTCATATTTATGCACAAGAAAAACCTGAAGAGGAAATAATACAAGAAAAAGATAAGGCGAGATCAATGGGTCGATACACTACAGTGTAAAGACTTCCTGCGATTTCGTCGCACAAGATCAAAGAAAAATAAGTTTACTGCGAAATTGTTCGCATGACACAAAATATGATTGAGGCAGAGAGCGACATTATGTTCATTAGCTTATCAATATGTGCCAACTAACAGAGGCAAGAATGGGAATGCAAACATAAAAAAAAAAATGTTATTTGCCCCATTTGATAGTCTCATGCACATGCGAAAAAGAATGAAACTCTGTTATTTGCGAATACAAATGTAAGTTAAAGGGAACTTATGTTAAAGGAGCGAAAAATAACATTCGAAAGGTATATATTAAAGAATAAATTCCAGAAGACATGAATATATACAAAAGGCAGAAAAAGAATTTACAGCAAGCGAAAAATAATTAATGTTTGCCTAAATTATCTCCATCATTTCGTTCGGCCTCAAAATCACTTACTTCCTCTTAATACTCTTCATATTCCTCTTCACTATCAATAATATCAGGAACAACTTCGTTGGGAGGAATGTCTGCAAATTTATACTTTGAGAGAGGAATGTCATTATCAACACAGACTTTCTTAACTGCTGCATCACGAGCACGGATGACATCCTTGCTATTATTTGAAACAGTAAGGATGTAATTCTTTTTTAACTGCTGATACTTGGAGTTGCGAGCAGATAACTCCATTGATAACTTTTCGGCTTCCTCAAGACGTTTCTTCTCTTCAGTAGAAAGTTGTGTCTTTAACTCTTTAATCCTCTTCAGATAGTTCTTTTATTTCTCTGCGAAGTGTAAACAAACTGGTTAGAGTTAAAAAAGATATCATCCTCAAGAAATGACAAATATGAAAGAGAAACAAATGACCTTCGTGGGTGGAAATAATGTCTTTAACCAATGCAGAATGTTCAGATTGAAGGCTCACATTTACGGCTAAACCCTCCCTAGCATCATTCAGAACTCTAGCAGCCAAATTAAATTCAGCCTCATTTTCTATGAGAAGTCGACAACGGATTAAATTTCTTTCCTCAATAAGTGCATTCTTTTCGCTCAAAGCTAAATCACGTTCGTATTGAACTTTAAGGACAGTTTCTTGGAATTTTTCTAGTGCTTTCGCACCCTTGAAAGGAACCTCATCTTTTTCACTAATGAGTTTGTTCTTCTTTACTTCCAAAACCTGAATTATCTTCTTATTCTCATGAAGACGACGTTTGAAGTTATTAAGTGTATTTAATAAGGGTCTGTGATCCATTCTAAGAGCAGTATACTTCAGTCTTAATTTCTTAAGGTTGAGGTTCTCAAACCCTTTGGTAGGATAATTGTTTAAAGAAGAATTAAGATGTTCTAAAAGAGTTTCCTTGTCAGGAAAGTTAGATACCTCATTAGAAAGGTTATGAATATCTGCGAGTATAGAAAAATAAGAAGTGAGAATTATCACATAAAGCAGGGAGAATGAAAAGGTTAAAGATTACGTACCAATAAGTTCGTCATTCCTTTCTCGAGCCTTGCGACGTAATTCAATGTTGGTAGAATTTTCAGTCTTAAGTTTGGTATTTTCTTTCCCCAGACTGAGAAGTTTCCTTTGGTAATCCGAAGAAACTGCATAGGATAAGCGAGATACCTGCGAAGATATAAGAAAGATATTATGTGTTGGAAAGGAAGAATAGAAAGAATATAAAAGAAAGTATGAAGATATAAATATTACCAAAGAGCCAATTTCATATTGGAAACTTGGATTTATTGCAGAAGCAGCTCCACGAAGAGATAGATCATCTAAAATAGGAGCATCGCAGACTTTCGATACCATTCCAAAAGTGCGTTGTGGATCACCATTATCAAGAGCCGACATTGGATCAGAGAAAAGGTTGGATAATTCTTTTATTGAAGAAGAGATTGATGGATCTTCAGAAGCAAAAATATCGTCATCACTGGATTCAGAACTTGAAAAAGGGTAGAATTCTTTGCGATTCTTAGAAAGGTCCGAGGAAGAAACTTTGGACTCAGATTGTAGGATCATAATCTCGCAACAACACAACAGCGTCGCAGAACAATTTCAGAAATGACATAATAAACGACGTCAGCTAAAATCATGAGAAAAATGTGATGGTTCTGCGAAAATAAGAAAGTTTGCGAGATTAACATTTGTAAGGTTGCGAGAATGTCGCAAGCCATATCCAAAAATGAAGGACAGATTAGCTGTCATCCACTATGTATTTCCCTATAAATAGTCGTTCAGTTGCAAAGGAAAGAGGGAGATCTTTTTCTGAGTGAGAAGCAAGTAAATAGGAGAGAGAAAATCTAGAACAGTGGTTATTCTTGATTTCTTTATATTTTCTTGTAAGATTGTTCAAATATTGATCAATAAAATTAAGATTGTAAATCTAAAATGAGTTGAATGTTAATGAAATCTTGTGAGGGGTGTAGTGTAGGATTTCCTACAACTACATAATGGTGCTAGAAACAGGGAACATTTGAAGATTATTCTAGAAAAAATTGAAGATTAATATTGAGATTTGTGAATATTTGGAGTGATTGATTAAGAATTTTACATAATTTCTTGCAATTCGTTAACACTAAAGAAATGGCTAGAAGAAGAAATACATCAGAACAACCAACTACTGTTAGAAGAAGCAAGAGAATTGCTGGAAGAGAAGAAGTGAAATGGGAGAATCTACTAGAATGAGAAATAATGGAGAAAATCAAATTCAACCACCAGTTCAACAAACACTAGTACAAGGAAGGAATATAGATTATGATAGGGTGAGTATACACACTTGGCAATCAAATTTCGCAGAAGAAGTAGAAGAAGAGCAGCAAACCAGAAACCATAGACATGTAGAGAGAAATCAAGAAGCAGATGAAGGAATAATTCATGGAAATGAGGAAATTTGAGCGTTAGAAACATTGAGACGAAGAATACATGAATAAAGAAGAGCTGAGGCACAAGAAGGTGCAAATCTAACAAGGAAAAATCACAAATTGAGGATGGAAAATATGAGATTACAGAGTAGAAGATCGAGAAGTATTACAAAATCATATTCAAGATCGACTAGAACAGAGATGAGGCGAAACTCACCCACAATTAATGTTGGAAACAATATTCAAGAATAAATATCAAATCCTAATGAAGAATATCACGAAAATAGAGAAATAACTGATGATCGTTACGTTCCACAAAATGAAACTTTTGATGATAGGTAAAATGGTAGAAATCAAGAGAATGGACAACGTCAGGGACGAAATGATCAATATGGCGAAGGGAATCGATAGGAAGGAATGAGAATTATATGTGAGAGAGAAACTCAAAGAAATCAACAAACGATTGAAGAAGAAATTGAAAGACATTATGCTGAACAAGCACGTTTAATTTGCGAACGTGAAAGATTGAGAGCGGAAATGGAAGAACAAGAGCTTCAGGAGACAATTCGCCAGAACAATCACGACAATCGAGAAAGAAGATGTACACAAAACCAGAATAACGGTAATATCAATGAAGAGTATGATAGAGTACAGAGGATGGCAGAAAGACAGCGAATGGAATTAATAAGAAATGAACAAAATCATGAAGTGGAAAATGAGAGACATCATCATATGCGAATTCAAGATAGAGATGAAGAAGAGAATCGCAGAAGAAGACGAGATGAGGATAATGAAGAAGAAATGCAAAATTTCGCGAGAGAAGAAAGACATGAACGCAGAAGAAGGGAGGCGAAATTAAAAAGACCAATGGATCAAAATTCAGGTGTAAATAAACAAATCTTTAAAGAGTTAGAAGAAATGAGAGGAATGCTAAATAATAGAGGAGAGATAGGCAGAAGACAACTAGATGAGGCTATAGAAGAAGCTGCGAAAACTCCATTTACAAGGGAAGTACAACTAGGAGGAATACCTCCGAAATGAAATTTGCCTGCATTAACCAGCATTTTTGATGGAACAACTTGTGCAATTCAACACATTAAAGCCTATGTGAGGTGTATGCTGCTTTGGGAAAATCATGATGCTGTATTATGCAAGTATTTTGCATCCAGCTTAACAGGGGAGGCGTTAAAATGGTTCAAAGGTCTACCAAACAATACAATAACATCTTTTAATCATTTGCAGACTACATTCCTAGGGGTATATATAAGTAATAATTCTTTGCGACCTGGTATTGAAGATGTGTTTGGATTAAAACAAAGAATTGGCGAAATTTTGAAGCACCTAACTAAAAGATGGTGGACTATGTGTAGAGAAATGGCTGGCCGTGTGGATGAGAGATATCTTATCATTTATCAATGATATGTTTGCAACAACCTATTGTATATCCAAATTTTCAGAGTCAAGAATACGATCACAATGACTGAATTGCGAGAACTTCAAGAAGAATATATTGCTCAAGAGGAAAGGCAAAATGAAATGGAATCATATATAGTTGCAAACACCAGTTCACAAACAAAGAATGCAAGCTTATTACCCAAAACTAATAAACACAGTAGCGAACACTTCGCAAGTACAACAAGAGAATGTGACGGGTAACAATCAACAAAAACTGGTGGCTATGGGAAGCCGAGATCAAGAGGAGTATGAAAGAGAAAGAAATTTCTACAATCGTGGTGGAAATAACAAGATTCAAAGACTCGATCAGCCACAAGAAACTTATGGAGGTCAAAGACAAAACTATAATAGAGGACAAGGAGGTCACAAGGTAATATGGGAAGAAATCAAGATGCCACCTCTAAATGCAAGTGTGGATAAAATATGAGAAGCTATAATTTTGATGGAGAATATACCAACACCATGGAACATGGGAACGAAACCACCTCCAAACCACAAAAGTCATGAGTTTTGTTCTTATCATCATTTTCATGGACATACTACAAATGATTGCAGAAATGTAAAAAGAATTATTCTGAGAATGATAGATCAAGGAAAACTAAACCACTTTTTGGTAGGGGACCCATAATCTCAACCATTGCCACCACCACCAGAGCATCACAAAGTAAACACGATGAAAAAGAAGGAAACATTCTTAATAGAAGTTGGTGCAAAAGCAAAGAATATATTATGTCACTCTATTGTACATTCATACAAGACAATTGAATATTTTCATGACAATGTTTTGAGTAGAGTGTTCGCAAGAGATAATGATGGAAGAGAAATTATGAATATTGCGAAAATCTCGCGACTAGAGGAATGTCAAAAACAGATTATTTCTTTTACCGCAGAAGAAATCCCCGAAGGTGAAGAGGTACATGATAATCCATTGGTAGTAAAATTAGAAATTAATCCAAAACCGAAAGAAGATGAGGATGATGAAGCTGAAGATTCATGGGCAATTAATAGGATTCTAATCGATACTGGAAGCTCTGTGAACATCTTATTTTATCATACTTATAAAACTATGGGAGGAAAAGATGATGATCTTATACCATCAACATATAAGATATATGGTTTTAATGGTACTGCCAACAAGCCTAAAGGGGGGTTACTATGCGAATTCCATTGAAGGAAATATCTTCTGAAATCCTATTCTGTGTCGTTGATGTAGAATCACCCTACAATGCATTAATTGGTCGACCTTGGCTACATGGGATTCTAGGTGTAGCTTCAACTTTCCACCAGTGCATCAAATTTCCTCACCCCAGCGGTGTAGGAATCATAAAGGGAGATTGGGTTGAAGGAAAGAGGTGTTATGAAACTGAGGTGGAATCCTGCGAAGGAAGAGCAAACAAGAAAGCAAGTTGGATAAAAAAAATCAAAGAGACACAAAGAAGTGAGAAATTGATGGTGGATGTAATTGAACGAAAAGAAGAAGATATGTTGCGAAACTAATGCTAGCTCAGAATAAAAAATGATGAACATACCACTACCAAGGAAGCAGTAGCAGAAAATAACAAAGAAGCAGAGGATGGCAAAGGTAATAAAAATAAGAAATGTATGAATGATTAATTTGTTGCGACACTCTCGCAATAAGTAAGATTCTCAAAAATACATTTTATTGAATGACAAAATTGAGATTTCGAAATGCAGATACGATATGATGATGTGCGAGAATCTTGCAGAGATAATGAATTTTACAGAAGACAATCAGAGAACAATGACAAAAAAGAAAGGGGAAAACCTTTATGGCGTACACCCTAGTTCGCGAATACGATTTCGCAAGAGGCAAATGTAAGACCTAAAGTACGTCATATAATGGGGTACCTGTTGCATGGCTCAGGGAAAGGCTACACCGCCACCGGAATCTGAGTCATGGAGATTTGAGGTCAATAAAGCCCATCCGAGAGAGGCACCTTGGATTCTCAGCTTAAGCATATGACTTAGGTTGGGCGACTAAGGTAATAAGGACTCTCCCAAGGAGTGCAGAATCTGATCAAGGCGACGAGGTACACGGTTGAGTCAAGAGTGCCAGGGGCGTTTGGAGCGTACCTTGCCATTCTTGACAAGTCTTGGATTATACTGCACTCGGCCCGAAGAAAACCCCACTTAGGGTGCAGTCTCGTAACCATAAACCCTATAGGTAAAGGGATAAGAGGCTGCGAAAACAACTGGTTGTTATTAAGACCGGATGGGAGGAGCCAACCTTGTATGGTATAGGTACGCCTCCTTGAAGGAGAAACCAGGGGGAAGATAAGGACGGCACCCTCCATTAGGGAGCTGATAAGTGTCTTAAGACGCAAATGTCATGAGGCTTTTTACTCGCAAGGGTATTAAGGCTTGTCATATTTGTGCGACAATCCTGAAGAGGCAATAATACAAAAGAAAAAGATAAGACGATATCAATGGGTTTTCGCATGAAAGTGCGAAGACGGTAATGTCACGGGGCTTTATTTTCTCAAGAATATTTAGGCCTGTCATATTGTCGCAACATTCTTGAAGAGTCCATAATACAAAAGAAAAAGTTAAGGCAAGATCAATGGGTTTTTGCATGAAAGTGCAAGAACGTCCTGCGATTTTGTCGCAATGACAAGAGGTGGCATAATAAGACATTTAATTAGGAAGGCAAAATAAGACCACACAGGAATGAGATTTTGAAAAGAATCAAAATTCACTTCGCATAAGATTGCGAAATTATACATAAATAACTGCGAAGTTGAGGCACAGAATAAGAAAAATCTGCAAAATCTCTCATTTGGATACAAATAACAGAGGCAAGTATGAGAATGAATGAAATAAGAAAATGTTATTTGTCTCGATAGATTTACACAAAAATTCAAAAATTAATGATTATATTGATTAACTGTATTGCATGGAAGAATTGTTTTAATGAATGCAGGTCAAAATGAAAGAAACTCATACATTAAGGAATATGGAGAACCAAAAGAATTCGCAAATATACAGAAAAGAGGAATAAATGTACAAGTATTACAGAAGATTAAAGAAAGAAACAAAGACTACTTCTTAGTTGATCCTTCATCATCTTCATCAGACTTGTTCCCTTCTTCGTCTGCATCAGAACTTTCATCTCCATCAGAACCTTCATCACCATCAGATTCGTCATCATCAGCTTCGCTATCAGAAATAATCAGACTGGGAATGTTCTTTGGGATCTCCTCCAAGAGACAAGGATAATCAGAATGAGGAATACTATGGTCATCACAAACCATTTAGATAGTTTGATTGCGAAAATGCATAGCATCATTCTTAAAGTTCGCAACAGTGATCTTGATTTGATTCTTTAATCTAGAATACTTTTCGTTGCGAGAAGAAAGATTCTTTGCGAGTTCCTATTTTTCAGCTTCAAGTTCCTCAATCCTTTCGCGATATCTACTTTCAGAATCTGCGAGCAAAAGGCAATCAATTAATAACTTGATGAAAATTCATAAAAAACAAAAGATTAGTGAGGAGAACAGTTAATAACCTTCTCTGTCAGAAATCATATCTCTAATCAAGGATTTATGCTCAACTTGGAGACTAACATTTACACCCAAATCTTTTCTGGCATCATCTAAGATTTTCGCAGCCCAAGCGAATTCATCCTCATTACTTATAAGAAGACGAGAACGAATTTGGTTTTCTCTTTCGCAGAGCTCGATGTTTTTGCGGTTAGCTTCATCTCGTTCAAGTTGAACTTCAAGAAGGGTCTCTTGGAATTTCGCCAAAGCCTTAGAACCTTGATCAGAGATGTGATCCTTATCATCTATGAGACCGCTAATTTTGGTTCTCAACTCATTGATTTTCTCTTTAGAATTAGTAAGGAGACACTTAAGTCGGTTGGCTAAGCCTAAACTAGATCTATGGTCAATATCTAAGAGGCGAAATTTGGATCTCAGTTCATTCAGAGAAAGAGATGAAATTTTATCATTCGAGAAACTATTTAAAGATTTATTAAGACGCTCAATAAGGGTATCATTATCCAAGGCATTAGGAAATGAACGAAGAATTGTAGCTTCATCAGAAAGACCATAAATGTCTGCAAAAAGGGTCAATTGAATAAGATAAAACAACATGATGAATGAATGAAGGGAAAGGAGAAAAGTAACATATCATAGAGTTGATTATTAGCTTGCTGAAGACTAGAGATTTTGTTCTTATACAAAGAAGAATCAATTTCTAGTTGTTTGTTCTTCTCGCGAAGACATTTGATTTCAGCTTCCAGTTTCTCATTCTTTGTACTAAATTGAAGATTTTTCTTTTCAAGAATTTCGCGTCTCCTCTCCATATCTGAGGAAACAGCAAAATAATCTTTTCCATCCTGCGAGAAAATATAAAAATTATTAAAATAGAAAGAGACTTTGAGTTATAATAATGAAGAAGTAAAATGATGAAAGCATACCAGACTATTAAGAGAATGCAGGAAATTGGGAGTCACTGATCTAGAAACTCCACGAAGAGAATTATCACCATCCAATAAAGGAACACATCAATTTGTAGCGAGATCTTTGCAGGTATTAGCGAATTGACTATCTCCCATTCCTTGCAAAGAATCAGAAAAGAGGCCAGAGAGCTTAGCCATAGAAGATTCAGATGGAGAATCTTCATTTGCAACAAGGTCATCATTATCCTCATTATCCTCATCACTCTCGGAATTTTCATGAGAAGGAATATTTGAAGGAGAGGAAGAACGGATTTTTCTCTTCTTTGAAGGAGGAGCAGTTGGTTTTTCCCTGCGAAGAACACCTTTTCCTTTATCTCCAGTCTTCGCAACATTGGGAGGCTCTTCTGTTTCAGCAATAATCTTCACACACAGATAGAAATAAGAAATAGAGGCAACAATATACTGTTCAAAATCATAAGAGAATATTTCTTACCTCATCTGTGTATGAGCGAAGAGCTAACAAGGTACTAGCCTTCCCAGTCCTGTGATAGCTATCTTTCAGTTTCTGGAATATTTCGCAAGAATCAACGAACAAAAGAATAAAGATAAATAAAGAAATGTAAAGTGAGCAAAAATGGAAGAAACATACCTCTTTCTCCTTCTCGGGCCAAGAGAATACCCAAGGTTGATAAGTAGCGAGATTCTCAGGAAGAACATTTGACCCAGCAATGTAAGGTCCTTTTAGCATCAAGGGAAAAACACATCTTTTATCATCTTTGGATTGGCGAGGAGTTGTGTTCTTACCAGAATGTCAATCAATGTGTTGCATGAGTATTTTAGCTTCATCAATGTTATCTTTCATTTTCAAACGAATACCCCAGCGAGTATTCTCTTTCTTTATGGAGATCAATTCATAATTTTCAAAGAAACTCGCTACTATGTATTCTCAACAATTATCTCCAAGTCTGCGAATTTAGGATCCCTAAGTTTTTTGGAGTACATATATCCTTCACCATCACCACGGTTAGCGAATTCTAGCATCAGACGGATGCAATCCCCACTCAATTGGAAGATAGCTCGCGAAAATCCTGAGTGAGCGAGAATTTCATAGAACAGAGGAATATCTGGGTCATAAATAGGAATGGGGATACCTACGAGAATTTGACCTAGCGAAATTATGATTGATTGATCATCACAATATTGATCAGAGAAAAGTTTGATAGAAAGAATTGACTTGGCACTTTCACCAGGAATGTTAGAAAGTGTGAAACCTTTCTCAGCAAGTTCTTTTTGGACGTCTTTTAAGTTTTTTTCATGTTTGTGGCCACTTGGAGGCATATCTGAATATAGAGTATGGGAATGAATTAGAAGTAGGAAAATTAAAGAAGGAAGAATTACAGTAGCAGAACTTACGGAAGAACAAAAAAGTTGCAGAGATGAGAAAATAAAAAGAGAAGAGAATGTAAAAAGAAAATGGAAAGAAGTGTAAGAAGAATATATAAAGAAGATTTTTTACTCGAAGAAATAAACACCATTAATGCGAAAAGATGTGAGCGGTTGAAAAGCAGCGGTTACAAAAGACGTGTCAAGAAATAGATGGAAGAAAGGATACGTGTGATAAATGCAGAATATGAAGAGATGGACAGTTGCGACATTTCTTACATCATTCTCTACTTCGCAGAGAAGATATGAGAAGAGGCAAGATGTAGGATCAGAATCTCGCAACAACACAACAGCGTCGCAGAACAATTTCAGAAATGACATAATAAACGATGTCAGCTAAAATCATGAGAGAAATGTGATGGTTCTGCGAAAATAAGAGAGTTTGCGAGATTAACATTTGTAAGGTTGCGAGAATGTCGCAATCCATATCCGAAAATAAAGGACAGATTAGCTGTCATCCACTATGTATTTCCCTATAAATAGTCGTTCAGTTGTAAAGGAAAGAGGGAGATCTTTTTCTGAGTGAGAAGCAAGCAAATAGGAAAGAGAAAATCTAGAGCAGTGTTTATTCTTGATTTCTTTATCTTTTCTTGTAAGATTGTTCAAAGATTGATCAATAAAATTAAGATTGTAAATCTAAAATGAGTTGAATGTTAATGAAATCTTGTGAGGGGTGTAGTGTAGGATTTCCTGCAACTACACAGATTTAGACACAGGTCTCTTGGGTTGCTTCTTGATTTTCCCAGTAGTCCCAACATCCGAAGCTTCAACCTACGTGAATAACCAAGATAAGAAACAGATGCAACAATATTGTTTAAGTTAGAGAAAGGATGTTTCTTACTTCCTTATTTTGCGAATATGACGCATTATGTGATGTCTTGGCCTTCTCAGCAACCTGAAATCAGAGGAGTAGGAAAATAAGAAACAGAGAAAATAAGGTTATGCGAAATTAAGAGTATTTATGCAAAGGTCTCATACCATCTTCTTATTCTCATTCTCGGACAAGGCAAACTTCCAAGGTTGATAAGCAGAAAATTTCTCAGGAAGGGGAAGGTCAGAACCATCAGCAGCTTTGCCGGACACATAAAGACCTTCTAAAATAACAGGACAATTAAGCCAGCATGAATCATTAGATCTGCGAGCAGTACTCTTAGATTTATCGTTCCAATCAACATCTCGCATAATCTTCTTGTCTTCAGAATTACCATCTTTGCTTCTTAAACGAATGGCCCATTTAGTTGATTCGTTTTTCGTGATCGCAACATAATAGTGTTTGAAGAAATTATCAAGAGTGTACTCTACAGGGTCGATGGCTTTATCACGGTATGATTCATTTCGCACTTTATAAGAATAAGAAGTTCCTAATCCTGCTGCACGACGAGAATATTCCAAAGCTATTCTAATAGCGTCTCCGCTCAACTGAAATATACCCCTTGCGAACCGATCATCAGATAGAATTTCGTAGAATAAGGGGATTTCTGGATTATACAATGGGATAGGAAGGTTAGTCAAAAGTTGTCCTAACGAAACGATGATCCTTTGATTAGTCCATTGCTCGGAATTTATTAACTCAAGATTGAGTTTGGATGAATAATCAGATTTGGAAGGAAGAGAAAGTGAATAGCCTCTTACATCAAATTCTTTCTCCAGTTTGGTGAATTTTATTTCCATCTTTTTACCAGCAGGAGCCATAATAAGAATGGGAATGACGGACATATAGGTAAAAAAAAATGTATCTTAATCAGATCAATGAAATCACAGTTTAGATGCAGAAGCGGAGGAAAAGAAAAAAGAAGGTAAAAGAAGAAAGAAGAAGATGAAAGAAGATATATACGAAAAATTTACCCTCCTTTTCCGAGATTTTATCTCATTAATGCGAAGAATTAATGGATAGAAATAAACGGTTGTAAGGACGTGTCAGATAAAGAGTGGATAAAAAGACACGCGTAAGTTAGGGAAGCTCAAATTCTGGAAGTGTGTCGGCAAAGCAGAATATGAAAAGATGAGCATGTGCGATATTATTGGATGGAGATTTCTCATATGCTCACTTTATAGAGAGAACGACATGAGAAGAGGAAAAATATAGGAGTGAAATATCGCACATTCCTTATTTGTGCGAAGTAAAGGCCATCCAATGTAAGCGGAGATCATCGCACATAGTAAAAATAGGATGACATACTCAATGATGTCAGCAAAGTCACGAGTGAAGTGTGATAATCTGTGCGAAAGTGTAAAGTGAGCGAAGTTGAGCGAGTGAACATGAGCGATTGTAACGCACAGTGATTCCGAAAATAGGGGATCTATTAGTTGTCATCCACTATATATTAACCTATATAAAGAGAAAGAAACTGTGTAGTGGGGGAATCTCTAGGGTGAGTGTTAGACAAGAAATTAGGAAAGAAAAAGTTTATTTGGAGAACAAGAAAAGTATTTGTATTATCTTGTATTCAGCCTAAAGGTCTTGATGAATAAACAAATAATTTTCACCATAACTTCTTAGAATGTTACGATGAGGTCGTAGGATTTCCTGCAACTACACATCCAGGCATTTTTAGTGCTACAGAAAAGGGGGAAAAGCTCATACAAGAGTTGCCTGATAAATTGTAGACAATAAGAACATTTCTTGGTCCAACATAAATTTACTTGAAAATAATTAGAATATGAATTAAAGAAAACTGCCTTATTCAACAAACGAATTCTCTAATTCTATACGATGAGCATAGTTGTCAGAATATTTATTGAAATGAAGACCAACACCCTAGCAATTACATTTCTGCAAACCATGGAATTCTAAAAACAATAATTCCCATGTTATTTCATTCCAGAAAAATTCCCATCTCTTGTCCAGCTATGCGATGGATCAGCAATCTATTTGTACACCATCTTCTCCCTCATGTTATATTACTTCCCTTATTCGCAACCACAAAAAGGAACCGTGCAACAATGTGCCATTTCATGCATATATAGCACAGTGACAGCTGAAAAACGGGTGGTAAGATGGTAAGCTACAAAGGACATTTATTCATTTATTACCAAGAAAATTTGATTATATTTATAATTAGAAGTTACATACTCGGAGTTTTGTTGAGAACATTTTGCCGATACTATATTTCTTAGTACAAAAAGGAAACTAACACCTATTCCCTCTAATTGCAAAGACTATAATTTCCCGATAAAGCAGAAGAATGAGCACCAATATATCCAGCGAGATCTCAAGAAAGGACAATGAAAGTAGTAGGATTATCCCGGGTCCAATACTCGACATCCTTAATGTCTCATTAATAACCTGGCATGGTCTATAACTGTATGTATTTTTATTATCGACCGATACAAAAAAAAAAGAAACGAAACATGTGATGTGAACTTGAATATGACTAGTTACGACTACCTGCGACATATAAGTCATTGATTCCAACTCTTTCCATGTCAGTGGAGAATCAGCATTTTCCTTGTTTTTCAGAATTGCCTCTTGTTCTTCCTAATCATCATCCGAAACAGAAAATATATGAGTGATTAAGTATGTAGTTAAATCAAATTGATTGTAGATACTAATTAGATAGATTTGGTTCAAGCAGCTCATAAGTATGCTAGTGTTGCTAATCATTATTGTAGATACCTAAACATAGTACTCACTAATAGACCAGTTTTCTAGCTAACTGTCAGGTGTTACAGCTGTATGTGTAACTGTCATGTATATAGCATGTACCACTCTTCTTCTTACACCTGTCCATTTTCTACTGGCTCTCTTGTTGATTATTTTGTCTTGCTGGTCTGTTCTTGTCATTTGTGTAACTTTAAATATCTGTTATTCTCTCTTCTTTAAGTTGTAATGAAAACATAGACTTCTGTCTGATTCTTTCTAGGATTTTTCTCTGTAACTTTTTGTTTGAAGATTAATCTTCTTTATCAAGAACATAGTTATATTATGGTATCATT
The DNA here is from genome assembly GCF_003573695.1 of Papaver somniferum. NCBI lineage: Eukaryota > Viridiplantae > Streptophyta > Magnoliopsida > Ranunculales > Papaveraceae > Papaver > Papaver somniferum. The sequence goes on from NC_039358.1 coordinate 221,157,684, forward strand.
GGACTGGTAAGATCCTTTTCTGCTGCCTTTATCATTGATCTTTGATCTTTTCTGCTACTGCTACTGCTTTGATTACTTTTTGATCTGCAATGGCTTTTAATCATTATGATTCTCGTATTTCTCAAATTCCTTTAAATCACATCTCCAATATTATTCATTTTAAACTCACTTAAGACAATTTTATCACCTGGAAGAGTGTTCTATTTCCCTTGTTAAAGAAATACAATGTTTCAAGATTTCTTGATGGTTCAATTATTTGTCCTCGAAAATATACTCAAGAATGGATTGATGGTGATGATAGAGAACTCATCAATCCATCCTACAATAACTGGACTGAAGATGATAATACTTTAATTCTTTGGATTCAATCAACTATCTCCGATTCGGTTCTTCCTTATGTTGTTGGTGCTCATACTGCTAAAGAACTTTGGGATAACATTCAGTTGAGGTTTGCAAGAAGATCTACCACACTCAATTCAACTTCGTACAAGATTGCAGTCTTTAAAACTTGGATCTGGTACTATGATCAGTTATCTTGGTGAAATTAAGAAGATTGCAGATCAATTAGCTGATTCTGGATCTCCTGTTTCAGATGATGAACTCGTTGTTACCATCTTAAATGGGATTGGTTCTGAATATCAAGCATTCAGTACTTCAATTTGTATTCGATATCCACCAGTTGATTCCAGAGAGCTTCACAATTTTCTCCTCTCTGAAGAAATTGCAGTACAAAATCGCTCATCCACTCTTCTATCTGAATCCAACAAACGAGCTTTTGCTGCTTTTCAAGCATCACAAAGAAATCAATATGCCTCTACATCTCGTGGTCGTGGAAGAGGTACTCACTATTATCCACCTCCTAGGAGTCAATTTCAGTTTCATCCTCGATCTCCTTCTCCTAGTTATTTCAATTTTACTTCACAACCACCACCACCACCACCTGCTACATCACAACCATCTACTTCATTAGCACCACCACCAAATGGTGTTCCATGTCAAATTTGCATCAAACCTGGACATGATGCTCTCTCGTGTCGTCATCGTATGAATTTTTCCTATCAAAACACAAAGACACCACAACACCTAAGTGCTATGTTGGCTTCTGCAAATATTTTGGGGAAAAATCCTTAGTATGCTGACACTGGTGCTAAGCAACACATTACTGCTGATGAATCTGAATTACATACTTCCAACCCATTTGCTGGTTCTGATGAAATTCACACTGCTAGTGGTTCAGGTATGAAAATTCATCATATTGGTTCTTCTCTTAAGTATACTCCTGCTCAGATGGAGGTGGTGAATTTCTTCACAATGAACTACAATCTTTCTTATCTTTGTGTGGCATCCTACATGAATTTACCTGTCCTCACACTCCCCAACAAAATGGTGTTGAAGAGGTGAAACACAAACATTTAGTTGAAGTTGGTAGGACTTATCTTATTCAATCAGGACTTTCATATGCTTTTTGGGTAGAGGCTTTTCAAACTGCTAACTATACTATTAACAGATTACCAACTAAATCCATAGCATATAAGTCCCCTTATGAGGTCTTGTTCAACATGTCACCTGATTATCACTTCTTGAAATCTTTTGGTTGTCTATGTTACCCATGTCTTTAACCCTACACAGCTCACAAATTAGAACCAAGAAGCTTACAATGCATATTTCTTGGATATAGTCTCAGCCATAAAGGGTACAGGTGCCTTCATCCTTCTTCTGGCAGATTGTACATTTCCAGAAATGTAGTGTTTGATGAATCTACTTATCCTTTGAGAATTTCTCCCCTAGTTTCTACAGTTATCCCAGCTCCTAGTTGTACTTCAGATATTTCAGCTATTTCTTCTTTGGCAAGTGATTCTACAACTGCAACTACATCACCATGTCCACTGGAAAGTTCAGATACTTCACATGCTTCTTTTATCTCAGATGCTTCAGATATTTCAGCTACTTCTTTGCCTACTGCTTCTACAACTGCATCTATATCTCAATGTCCACTGGAAAGTGTAGATACTTCACCTGCTTCCCCTACTTCTTCTGTGTCAACTTCTTCTTCAAATGCTGCCGTTGAGGTACATTCTCCTCCTACTATTGTCATGAATCAACACAACATGGTCACTAAGGGTAAACTGGGTATTAGAAAACCAAAGGTTTTTTGTCCAAAATATCCTCTATCTGCTTCTATTGTTTGTTCTACATCTTCTCCCCTACCCACTTGTGTCACTCAAGCTAAGAAGCATCCTAAATGGGGTCACTAAATATACTGCACTACAAACAGCAGGTACATGGTCCTTAGTTGACCCTGATCCATCTCAGAATTTGGTAGATTGTAAATGGGTATTTAAAATCAAGTATAAACCTGATGGTAGCATAGAAAGGCACAAATCAAGACTTGTCGCCAAAGGTTTTCATCAACAAGCTGGTCTTAATTATGATGAGACCTTCAGCCATGTGGAAAAGCCAACTACAATCAGACTTCTTCTTTCTTTGGTTGTACAATTTGGATGGAAAATCAGTCAACTTGATGTGAGTAATGCATTCCTTCATGGTGATTTACAAGAGGAGGTTTACGATAAGCACGAAAGTGCTACATTTTATACCCATATTTATATTAGCTAGGACTCAATATTTTGACTAATGACACTATTTTAGTGCTTTTGCATAAAGTACAAGTGAATTCGATCATCCAGCGAATAAACATCAAAATGTGAGACTTAATGGTGAAGCGAGTCGATGTCAGCCCACTAATGCCACCTAAGATTGGTTAAGAGTGACTTTATTATTGTTAGCATAAGAATGGAAGAATATCACCTCCATGACCACGTGCAAATGAAGAAAAAGGAAAGATTAATATATCTTGTCCTTACATAAGTTCTCTTGCTATATTTATATAAAGAATCTGAAGGAATATTTGAAGCCAACTGATGTCATTTTGCAAATACAGTTAAGGTGGGACCCAGCACATGCAAAAAAATATCATGCTTTTCTAAATGAAATTCATATACTATGGAAAGTGGAGATTCGGTGATACTTTACAATGTCTCTTCATATTATGACACGCGGTACAACATCATTGGATGAATTTATATTTTCATGACATGTGGCAGACTTCTATTGGGAGGTGATGTGGCGACGAAGAAGAAAAACGTGAATTCATTTGTGAGCTATATTTATGTGTTGTTTCAAAAAATACTAGAGGGGCGCCCGGCCACAGAGCTGGAATAGAAACAGGAGAAGGATTTTGGAGTTTTGTTTTCGATTCTTCGTTTTTCTTTAGCTAAAGTTTGATTTTAATATGTTTATGGTTTTTGAGAAATCCATGTCTAGCTAGAGTTATGTTAGGGTTTGGGTAGAAACCAATTTAATTGTGTAAACTCTACATTTATATGCTCAATAATGATTTAAATGACTAGTAGTTTTTCTTCATATAGCTTGGTATTTTATTGTTCATGTGATTTTCTTGATTATTTATTTTTTTGAATTGATATTTCGTGCTTCGGTTAAATCCCTAAACGTGGTATGCAAGGATAGATAGGTAATGCTTTAGAATCACTACTCGTGAAGCGAAGAAAACTAGAGCGGAGAAACAATATTTGAAAATGCATGGAATAGATTTTTAAAGATTAGTAGAGTTTGCATAATTAATTGGTGGAAATCGAAAATCCTAACAACCTTCTATCATTCTGTTTTTCGTTAAAATTATTTATTGTTTCATTTTGTTTCAAATTTCTGAAAACTCATTAAACATTATCTATTTGATTATTTGGTATTAGTATTAGTTAGAAGTAGTATTTTCACACTCCTCGTGGGAACGACATGTACTTGCCATTGTTCTACTAGTGAGACACTGTGCACTTGCAGTATTTTATTGTAGGTTTCCGAACCTACCAAGTTTTTGGCGCCGCTGCCGGGGATTTGTTTATAAATTTGTTTTTAGTTTTTTTTTTTATTTGTTCCTTTTTATGCCTTTTGGTATTTCTTGTTTGCTTTCAGATTTGGAACTGAGCTAAAGAAAATGGGAGAAAGTGCTGAAAACAAAAGCGAAGCCAAAGAAGAGAAGAAATGAGGAATCCAAAAGGAGTGAAGAAGAAAATTTTTGTATATAGATATTCTATTTTATTTTATTTTAGAAACTGTAATTAAGGTTTTTATTTTTGTAATCTTTTATTTTTGGACATTTTTTTTATTTTCGGACATTGAACTTTGGGACTTTATTTTTTTTTAAACCTTACGAAAGGGTAGTTTTATATATAAACTGTGTGCAGAGAAGGACGACGATTACGATATCATCTCGGCCCCTCGTGTTCGTACACGACATTGGAGTTGTGGCCCGAGTCGACTTCAACGGTTCATCCCCCTTCTGGAACGGGAGGTAAGAATTCTAAACACCCGCGAATCCCCTGTCAGCGGGTTTACTGGATGATTTTGTATGCTTATATGTTGAGGACCTGAAATCGGATTTAATTGTCTAGTAAAGGGCAAGGCCTGGCCAAATCAAGATAAGGACTCGGATTTCATCATTGTTTCCTTCTTGCCCGCCTTATGAACACGTAACCTACGCGAACCTAAGCCTTAAAATTTGGACTAGAAAGAGACCGATAGGGTAACGAGCTTAATAGGAAAGTCATTCGAAAAATATTGGTTACTCTTTTAAGCATACTTCGAAGTTCATGATGGTTTCTGTGAGTTGAATGCGTGACTGCGCCGCCTTGTAATGCGGTGAGGCCTTGGGTATCAAAGCTCTACGCAGCTTCCCTCGCCTCTATTCAACTTACTTTGACTCGGATTGATTCCAGAGGGGTTTGCTCAAATTGTAACGAATTCCCTTTCGAAGGATTAGAAGCTGGTCTAAAAACAATCTAAGTGGAGCCATCATGTTTTTTGTTTGCTAGATAAAATAGGCTTGTTGTGGTCGAGTCATCCTTCTTTGTGTTTGTTTAGAATTCCCTTGCAGTTAGGATGTCGAACTGGTATTATAATAGCCAATACAATGAGTATCCGAATGAGCAGCTTGGACATTATCCTTTTTATGACCATAGTGTGAATAGTGATTGGGAACGCGAAACTTTTGAAGGTTATGGTCACCATTGTGAGCCCAATTACTATCCACATACCCACAGGTCATACGAGCAAAACAATCCTTCTATTTCTCTAGAAGAGTCTCTCAGGAGTTTCAATGAGTCAACACGGAAGTTATTTATGAAAGAGACTTATAATATTCTTCTCCAAAGAAGAGTCCGTAGAGCGGTCAACTAAGTTATCTATAGAAGAGACCCTCAAAAAATTTACTGAGAGTACAAATACGATTGTGGAAAAACTTGCTCAGGATAGTCTTAAATTCCAGTATAGTGTTCCAAATACCACCCTTGAAAATAAGGATAGTTTTTATTCACATAATCGAGATGACGAGGTTATAATTGGTAACACTACCTGTTTTGATGAGGTTCGATCTTTTTCACGTTATTATAAATATGATTATGATGAGGATAGTATTGATGAAGAACATGAAATATATAGGCATAGTGATCAGGAATTTGTTACTCCGATTGATCTTTATAATGATAGTGTTGTTTCTAGTACAAATCCAAATAATTTTAATAATTATTCACCTATTCAAAAGGATGAGGATTTGACTAGAGATACCACCGTTTTAGACGATGTAGGTCATGATACTTTAGCCTGCAGTGTGTTGGATAATCCATTATTTGATACGCCTATGAGTGAATCGGAGGAAGTAACCATGATTAACACCTTAGTTAATGAGCCTTTATTATATGATTGTGATGATGGTTTAGAGGAAAGAGTTTACTCTGAGAATAATGTTTTCGAGTCTAGCAATTTAGAAACACTAATCTTAGAAGACCACAAACTTGTAGATATGAGTGAGGATGAACCAGACTTAGAAGAATCAATTGACCATTTCCAGGAATCTGATGACCTAGAAATTAGGGAGACTGTGACTAGTCTATCTAGATACACAGAAAACTCTAAGTTTGGGGGTGATTATCACTTTCCCGGTGCCTTACCTTTAACTCTTAAGTTCCCTCGTGTAGGACTTGACATTTGTGCCTCAACCATTTTACAAAATTATCTACATACACTCTTTCCTGAACCTAGTTGTGTCCATAAGAGATCTCAGTTGTTAGAAACCCATCCTATGGTTGATGTGGTTAACCCAGGCTATGATAACAAGATTGACTTTGTTTTCCCACCAAAAACTTTTCTTCCAATTGTGGGAACTTACGATTTTCAGATGTGTCGGTTATTAAGTTTCGGGACTAAACCTAATTACTTTAGGATATTAGGGTCGACACATTTTCTTAAGGAAGACCACCTCTTTCATTGTGGTCATCTAGGTGAGTCAAATCCGATTGACTTAGAGGATCCCCAGTTATTCAGGCTTTTGTTATGCGCTTCTAAGTTCCTACTTGACTATTTCCAGACTCTTCATCCTGATCTTCAGAATTCCTTTGAGGAAATCCATTCCAGGAAAACTTCTTATTTAGACCCTTTTATAGAGCCTGAACCTGAACCACAACTAGATGTAGTTGTCTTAATCAAGGGTATGTTCGTTATCTTCTTGGTCTGTTGCAGTTTCCTCTTCTTATGGGTAACACTTTTTGATCCAGATGACCCACAATTATTTCGGCTACTGTTATATGGTTCTACGAGGTGACTAATTCTTCTAATGTCTGGCTGAAGAATTTAAACTTAGCACTTCTTGGGAGGTAACCCATGCTCATGCAACACGGTAATATCTTTCCTTGACTCTTTTGCTTCAAGTGGTAACAATTTCTCCTTGTTCATGCTTTTAATTTTATCTTTAGAACATTGAGGACAATGTTAGATTTAAGTTTGGGGGTATGGGAGAAACTTTTTAGTTGCAGTAAAAAAAAAAAAAACTTCAGAGCCTAGAAATTTATGTTTATTAAGGATGGCACTAACCAGTCTAAGTGGATAGAAGCATTTTGGTTGTAGGAGTTGAGGAACCAATCTGATTAGATGGAAACATCTAAAGAGTCTATTCATAAAAGCACAAAGCTCAGGTGTTAGAATTAAAAAAAAAAAACATGGTAGTGTCGCCATATCTCGTTGAATCCTAATCCTTTTGTTTTTATTTTTTAAGTGATTTGGTGGGGCACACGATTCAAGTTGTTACCTTTGCCAGGGTGAAATAGGGTGATTGAGATGCATAAAAAAAAAAAGTTAAGACCAGACCATCAGACCAACCGGAATAAATTCAATAAAGTCGACCACTGGTGCCCTTGTATATGCCAGTTGTGTTGACCTAGAGTTAGGTTTATCGACCACTGGTCCCCTTGTATATGCCAGTTGTGTTGATATTAGTCAGACCGGTATCTCAGTCCATTAGGATAGGTTCATCTTGGCATAGGTGATAGACACATTTTTGTGTCTAATTTGTCCTCAATGTCCGTATTGTTGGAACTCTATTTTTGTACTAATATTGTGTTTTTTATGTATTTTTAGGAAATAAACATTTTTGGAAAATTCGGCTCGAAAAGTTGATTTTGGCACCCGGAGGACAAGTGTTATTCGGACTCTCGCTTTTGGATAAGGGGTAACCTAATTACTAAGGGGCACCCCCAGGTCACCCCCAAGGCAGCTGCTATTCGCACCCCTACTCTGGATAGGGGGCTACCCGTTTCTTCCCCATTTAAACCGAGTTTTGGCGGGAAAAATAGTTCTTCACCTGCGTAATTGTTGAAGCAAATTTTGGACGTGATATAAGGAGATTCAAGGGCTAGTTTTCATTGGGTTGGACCTGTTATATCCTAACAGGGATGGTATGGGTGTTCGAATCGAGTTATTTGGGCTGGATAATCGTGGGAGGCAAAACAGGGAAGATATTCTCAAAACAGGGAAGATATTCCATTCTCGGAATATTTGGATGGAAGATACGTGCATGGGTCGACTGTATTGGTTGGAAACAAAATCTACAGCTTAGAGAAGACGCGTGAAAGAGATAAACCAGGAAACAAATCCCGTAACAAGTCAGAAGAATAAAAAATATATATCGGAAATATTCTCTTCACTGCCGGATTATATTGAAGTTATTACAAAGATTTGGTCGACCTGTTGAGCTAGAGAAGACGAAATCAGAGTTTAACAAAACTCTGTTTCTGCTGCTGCATGAAGATGAACACGAAGAACAATAGACTGCAAGACACTGTCGTTCTTCAACAGTGACAGCGACAGTGGAGTGTGGGTCGTAGTTTCCTAAAGACTACAACATTTCATATGTATCGTTCTATGTAACGGATTATGCAACGATTATAAAAGTTGCAAACACCCGATTTACACCATTTTCTTTTCTTGTTTTCATTGTAAACACCATTTGAGCAATAAATAAATATTTTGAGCGTGTTTTTATCATGATGAGCTAAACCCAACACAGGGACGACGGAGGAGGGTGAATTTCATATACGGGTAAATTTATTTTATTCTTTTTTATGACTTTTGCATTAATTTAAAATTGAAATATGATTTGAATTAATTGGTTGTTATTTAATTTGATGATGTATGCTTAGATTAGGTGTTTTGATACATCATGCTTAGGACTTACAATCGATGTTTTGAGAATCTATCTTGGCAAAATCAGAGTCCATGTTAATTTTATTGAGTTTTAAATTGTCAAAGAATATATGAATGAACCATGTGTAGTGAATTCGTCCAAATCCTTAGTCCCAGTACCTCTCGCCCATTGTTAATATTTTTGTATATATAATTTTATTAAATCTTTAAATTTAATCTTCACAGGTCCAAGAGTTTGAACCTCATTACTACAACAACAATCAAAAATATTAATCATTTTGGCGCCGCCGACGCGGATTTGTGCTTAGGTAGAATTTTTAGGTTTTTATTATTTTTTATTATTCCATTTGTTCTTTTTACGTCTATTTGGTTGTGTCATTGTATTACGGGTTTGAAGTTGGATACTAAATACCTTGGAATCAAAGCTTAAAGCTAAAAGAGAAGGAAAAAAGACAAAGAAAAAACAAAAAGAAGAAAAAAGAGAGAAAAAGAGAAAAAAAAAAAAAGAGAATTATTTTTTTTTAAGAGACTTTCGATTTTTTTTGTAATTATTATTATTTTTTTCTTTTTCTTTTCTTTGGACTGGACAATCGGGACATTATTTTTATTTATTTTTTTAAACCCTACGGAAGGGTACCCTTAAATACAAACTGTTTGCAGGGAAGGACGACGATTACAATATCGTCTCGGCCCCTCGGGTTCGTACACGACATAGGAGTCGTGGCCCGAGTCGACTACAGCGGTTCTTCGCCCGTCTGGTACGGGAGGTAAACTTCTAAACACCCGCGAATCTCCTATCAGCGGGTTTACTGTATGCCTTAAGGTGATTATATGTTGAGGACTGAACCGGCTGCTTTAAATTCCTAGTAAAGGGCAAAAACTGGCCATATAAGATAAGGCTTCGGATTTCATCACCGTTCCCTTCTTGCCCGCCTTAGGAAAACGAAACCAAACGCGAACCTAAGCTTAAAATTTTGACTAGAACGAGACTTATAGGGTAACGATCTTAGTAGGAAAGTCATTCGAAAAATATTGGTTACTCTTTTAGCATACTTCGAAGTTCATGATGGTTTCTGTGAGTTGAATGCGTGACTGCGTCTCCTTGTGATAGCGGTGAGGCCTTGGGTATCAAAGCTCCACTGAGCTTCCCTCGCCTCAATTCAACTTACTTTGACTCGGATTGATTCCAGAGGGGTTTGCTTAAATTGTAACGAATTTCCTTTCGAAGGATTAGAAGCTGGTCTAGAAACAATCTAAGTGCAGCCATCATGCTTGTTGTTTGCTAGATTTTATAGGTTTGATTTGGTCGAGTCAGCCTTGTTTGTGATTGTGTAGAATTCCCTTGCAATTAAGAATGTCGAACTGGTATGATAGAAGCCAATACAATGAGTATCGATCTGAATTTGAATATGGACATCATAATTTTTATGACCATGGTGGGAATAGTAGTTGGGAAAGCAAACCTTTTCAAGGTTATGGTTCATACCATGGTGAGCCCAATTACTATCCACACGCGAATTGGTCTTACGAGCAAGAAAATCAGGAACACTGTAGTACTGAGTTACTCGTTTTTGGAAACTAGTCCTGATTATGATATTTCTGAACCTGTTCCATCTCTAGAAGAGACCCAACAACGGATTGAAAGGACGTATAAACGTTTAGTTGCAATGAATAGTTCAAAAGAAGAGTGTACACGATATTCTGAGATGATAAACGAGAGTGGTGAACGTATAAGTGTTATGCTCAGTGAAATTCAGGCACGTCTAGAGGCAGAAAATGAACAGTTGGCTAATGCTGCTCGAAATAATATAAATTTCCAAAATAGGGTTTCTAATTGTACCCTTGATATCAATAGTGAATATTTGCCTAATTTAGAGGACTAGGCTAGAATAAAAGACACTACTTATTTAGATAAGGTTCAATCATCTTTGTACTATTATGATGATGAGGATAGTAGTAATGAAGAATCTGAAATATGTAGGCATAGTGATCAGGAATCTATTAATCCAATTGAGCTTTACAATGATAATACTATTTCTATTTCAAATCCAAATAATCTTAATAATTATTCACCTATTCAAAAGGACGAGGATTTGACTAGAGATACCCTCGTTTTAGACGATGTAGTATTTCCTGTTTACAAAGCCGATAATGATTTAGAGGAACGAGTTTATTCTGAGAATAATATTTTAGAGTCTAGCGATTTAGAAACAATAGTCTTAGACGAAGAAGATGAACTCGTAGAGCTATTAAATATGAGTGGGGATGCGTCACTTGAGTATAACCTCGAAGAAGCAATTGACCATTTCCAGAATCTGATGACCTAAAAATTAGGGAAGTTGTGACTAGTCTTTCTAGAGACACAAAAAACTCTAAGTTTGGGGGTGATTATTATTCTCCGTGTGCTTTAAGTCTTAGAAAGTACCCTCATGTAGGACTTGACATTTATGCCTCAACCATCTTACAAGATTATCTTCATACATGTTTTTCTCGAACCTAATGATGTCCAGGAAGAAGTTCAATCGTTAGAAACCCATCCTATGGTTGATGTGGTTAGACCAGGCTATGATACTAAGATCGACTTTGTTTTCCCACCAAATACTTTTCTTCCAAATGTGGGAATGTATGATTTTCAAATGTGTCGAATATTAAGTTTTGAGACTACGCCTAAGTACTTTAGGAAAATAAAACTGACACATTTGCTTAAGATAGACCACCACTCTCATTGTGGTCAACTGTGTGAGTCAAAACTGATTGACTATAAGGATCCACAATTATTCAGGTTATTATTATGTGCTTTTAAATTTTTACTTGAGTTTCTTCAGACTCTAATACCTGAACCGGATCTTAGCTTTGAGTAATTCCAACCCATGAAAATATTTTATTTGGACCCAGTTATAGAACCTGAACCTAAACCACAGCTAGATGTAGTTGTCTTAAACAGGAAACTAGACAAGGGTGCGCTTTATTTGTTAATTTTCTTGGCAGGTTGCAGATTCCTTTTATTTGTGATAGCTCTATTTGGTTTTGATGACCCACAGAAATTTCGACTATTACTTTATGGTTCGAGTTGACTAATCCTTTCCTAAGTCTGGCTGAAGACTTTAAACTTAGCACTTCTTGGGAGGTATCCCATGCTCATGCAACACGGTAATATCTTTCCTTAACTCTTTCGCCTCAAATGGTAACAGTTTCTCCTTGTTCATGCTTTTAGTTTCATCTTTAGAACATTGAGGACAATGTTAGATTTAAGTTTGGGGGTATGGGAGAAACTTTTTAGCTGCAACTATTAAACTCCAGAGCCTAAAAATTTATGCCTATTAAGGTTTGCACTAACCAATCTAAGTGGATGGGAACATCTTGGTTATAGGAGTTGAGGAACCAATCTGATTAGATGGAAACATCGAAAGAGTCTATTCATAAAAGCACAGAGCTCAGATGTTAGAAATAACATGATAGTTGCACCATATCTCGTTGAGTCCTTTTCATTTCCTTTTTTTTTATTTTATTTTTTTCATTTTAAACTATGTTTCTCTAAGTGATTAGGTGGGGCACACGATTCAAGTTGTTACCACTGCTAGGGTGAATTAGAGTGACTGAGTTATCAAAAAAAAAAAGATCGGACCAGTTAGACCAATCGGAATAAGTATTAGCACTTGGATAACAATATGCGTGTGCTCTCCCTGTTTCCGTCGCCTAAGCAAGCGTGGAATGCAGGACCCGTGGCAACTATCGTGTAATCTGCTGACAAGAAGCATGCGCTTGGATCAAAAAGATCTATTCATGCCGTTAAATTAAAAAAAAAATAATAAAAAAAAATGGTTATTGTTCTGTGTAGTCAACTGCTGGTTCCCTTGTATTTGCCAGTTTGTTTATCTAGATTTAAGTTATTGACCACTGGTTCCCTTGTATATGCCAGTTGTGTTGATATTAGTCATACCGGTATCTCAGTCCATTAGGATAGGTTCATTCTGGCAGTGGCCTTTATACAGATATGTGAAACATCGATCATTTGGTTAACATAAAAACCATCTACATTTTTCGATTTCCATCTCCTTTTTCTATCCATATGATTAGTTTGACTCCGAATATGATGTCCATAGTGCAACTGTTTGAGTAGAGCTCTGTCACTTTATATGAATTTTAGTATGCTTGAGTGTAAACTCGTGTACAACAATTGGAATTTCGCATTAGGGTACTTCCTCCTGTAGTCAGTGATTGTAAGCCAACCAAGGAGATTCTTTAGTGCCTTCCAAGGTTCTGCATAGATAAGCTAGGGTCTGGAGTAATGGTTTTGTGGGCACACCTCTGGTAAACCCTCCCGAGATTAACTCGGTTTTTTTTTTTTTATTAGTTTTGCTCGAGGACTAGCAAATAATAAGTTTGGGGGTATTTGATAGACACATTTTTGTGTCTAATTTGTCCTCAATGTCCGTATTGTTGGAACTCTATTTTTATACTAATATTGTGTTTTTATGTATTTTTAGGAAATAAACATTTTTGGAAAATTCGGCTCGAAAAGTTGATTTTGGCACCCGGAGGACAAGTGTTATTCGGACTCTCGCTTTTGGATAAGGGGTAACCTAATTACTAAGGGGCACCCCCAGGTCACCCCCAAGGCAGCTGCTATTCGCACCCCTACTCTGGATAGGGGGCTACCCGTTTCTTCCCCATTTAAACCGAGTTTTGGCGGGAAAAATAGTTCTTCACCTGCGTAATTGTTGAAGCAAATTTTGGACGTGATATAAGGAGATTCAAGGGCTAGTTTTCATTGGGTTGGACATGTTATAGCCTAACAGGGATGGTATGGGTGTTCAAATCGAGTTATTTGGGCTGGATAATCGTGGGATGCAAAACAGGGAAGATATTCTCAAAACAGGGAAGATATTCCATTCTCGGAATTTTTGGATGGAAGAAACGTGCATGGGTCGACTGTATTGGTTGGAAACAAATTCTACAGCTCAGAGAAGACGCGTGAAAGAGATAAACCAGGAAACAAATCCCGTAACAAGTCAGAAGAATAAAAAAAATATATCGGAAATATTCTTTTCACTGCCGGATTATATTGAAGTTATTACAAAGGTTTGGTCGATGTGTTGAGTATAAATAGGTTGTTGGGGTTGAAGAGAAGGGTGTCGAGAGTTTTGGGAGCTAGGGAGAGCTAGAGAAGACGAAATCAGAGTTTAACAAAACTCTGTTTCTGCTGCTGCATGAAGATGAACACGAAGAACAATAGAAAGTAAGAGACTGTCGTTCTTCAACAGTGACAGCGACAGTGGAGTGTGGGTCGTAGTTTCCTAAAGACTACAGCATTTCATATGTATCATTCTATGTAACGGATTATGCAACGATTATAAAAGTTGCAAACACCCGATTTACACCATTTTCTCTTCTTCTTTTCATTGTAAACACCATTTGAGAAATAAATAAATATTTTGAGCGTGTTTTTATCATGATGAGCTAAACGCAACACTGGGACGACGGAGGAGGGTGAATTTCATATACGGGTAAATTTATTTTATTCTTTTTTATGACTTTTGCACTAATTTAAAATTGAAATATGATTTGAATTAATTGGTTGTTATTTAATTTGATGATGTATGCTTAGCTTAGGTGTTTTGATACATCATGCTTAGGACTTACAATCGATGTTTTGAGAATCTATCTTGGCAAAATCAGAGTCCATGTTAATTTTATTGAGTTTAAATTGTCAAAGAATATATGAATGAACCCTGTGTAGTGAATTCGGCCAAATCCTTAGTCCAAGTACCTCTCGCCATTGTTAATATTTTTGTATATATAATTTTATTAAATCTTTAAATTTAATCTTCACAAGTACGAGAGTTTGAACCTCATTACTACAACAACAATCAAAAATATTAATCAAGAGGCCTTCAGACAGATATGGGAAACACCGTTTACTTTAAACCATCGAGTTTTTCTCTTTATTCATCTTCTTAATCTTTCCATGTGATTGGTTGACTCCGGTTATGATGTCCAGAAACTATCTGAGTAGAGGTCTGTCACTTTATATGAATTTTAGTATGCTTGAGTGCAAACTCGTGTACATCAATTGGAATTTCGCATCATGGTACTTCCTCCTGTAGTCAATAAGTATGCCAACCAAGGAGATTCTTTAGTGCCTTCCAAGGTTCTGCGTAGATAGCTAGGGTCTGGAGTATTGGTTTTGCGGGTACACCTCTGGTAAACCCTCCCGAGATTAACTCTGTTTTATTAGTTTTGCTCGAGGACTAGCAAATAATAAGTTTGGGGGTATTTGATAGACGCATTTATGTGTCTATTTTGTCCTTAATGTTTCGTATTGTTAGTACTCGATTTCGTACTTATTGTGGCGTTTTATGTGTTTGTAGGTATTTTTTGGAAATAAACGTTTTTGGAAGAATCGGCTCGAAAAACTGCTAAAGGCACCTCCCATAGGACATTTGCTAAACGGACCCCTGCTTTGGATAAGGGGAACCTCAGTTGGACAACTGTTATTTACACTCCACAGACGGATAGGGGGCACCCACATCTTCTTCGTTTCAAAAGTTCTTTTGGCGGGAAACTCTTGGTTCTCGACTGTGTATATTTGGTCATGATTCGTACGAGATTTTTGGAGATTGCTGACACGGGAATTGGTTGGTGACGGCTGTAACTCTAAAACAGGAGTGGTAGTTGCCTTCGATTCGTACAAGGAGGGATATATTTCCGGTTTGAAGAAGACAGAGGTGAAGATATTTTCAAGATTTCGTTTGTAAGTTACGTGCGTATTTGGAGAAGATTTGTAGTGGGAGTATATTCGGCATTGATTAGAGGATTTTGGAAAGAGTTTTAAGCAGGAAAGAAGACGTGTGAGAAGAAACAGGAGTCTCGAGTTTCTGTGATTATTTCACGAGTCATTTGAGTTATGTTTGGAAACTGCATGAGGAGACAACATGTTTTAATCTCTACAATATGTGCTGGTGAGGAGTTTGGAGTATGTTTCAACAGCTGCAGACGCGTAAGGGAGCTAAAATAGGAAATTATTCCCGTGATATTGCAGAGAAGGAAAGGGAATTAATGAGAGTTATTGCGATGATTTATTGGGTCATGTTGAGTATAAATAGACTCTTGAGGTATCATATAGGTGGACGGAGAGTTTGAGAGAGAAATAGAGCACCACAGAGTCGAAACACTAAGTTGCAGAGAGACATGCTGCTGCTACTGCCATTAAAGAACACGAAGAACGGACCATTCAAGACCGTCGTTTTCCAACAGTAACAACGACTCATAGCTGAGGGTCGTACATCAGAGGCATACTTATTTGCGGTTGCGACACAGAGCCGTGGGTCTTAGAGCAACAGTATCAGTGACATCCTCTGTATCGTTTTTTTTTTGATTTGTAACAAATATAATTGTTACAAACCCGATTTTATTATAATTCTCCCATTTTCATCATTTGTAAACACCCTTTGAGCAATAATAATAATTTTTGAGCGTGTTTCCAACATGATGAGGCGGCTAATTCTCCCACAACCAAGGCAATGAGGAAGCTATTTACGCATGAATAATTGGTAACTATTTTATTTTCTATAATATTTAATTATAATTCACCCAATCACTGCTTTTGCAGAGTTTTAAATTGTTTGCGTAATTTTCCTAATCAGTTGTGATTCAATTGGATAGGTTATGCTTTGTTTAGATAATCTATGCTTAAGGAATACAATTGATGTTTGAGAATTTGCTTGATTATTAGTGAGTTAAGATATAAAGGATTTAAAAGATGATTAGAGTTTTGGATTATTTACCATCATTAATTCATGTGTAATAGTGGAATCAGTGTCTTGGTTATTTTCTCATATCTTGAAGTCAATTTTGTAATAAGTTTTCTTTATTTTAAAGTTTTATAAGTCTAAAAATCCATTGCTTTCACAAGCCTCAACGAACCTTTTTACTACAACTCAATTGAAAAACACATCAATTTTCTCTCTCTTTATCTTATTATTTGACCAGCTGTGTAACGGGTCTAAAAAAACAAGAAAAAAAATGATATGACCAGTTGTGTAGCGGGTCAATTCTTTGTTTTGCTCGAGGACTAGCAAAATATAAGTGTGGGGGTGTTGATAAGCACGAAAGTGCTACATTTTATACCCATATTTATATTAGCTAGGACTCAATATTTTGACTAATGACACTATTTTAGTGCTTTTGCAGAAAGTACAAGTGAATTCGATCATCCATCGAATAAACATCAAATGTGAGACTTAATGGTGAAGCGAGTCGATGTCAGCCCACTAATGCCACCTAAGATTGGTCAAGAGTGACTTTATTATTGTTAGCATAAGAATGGAAGAATATCACCTCCATGACCACGTGCAAATGAAGAAAAAGGAAAGATTAATATATCTTGTCCTTACATAAGTTCTCTTGTTATATTTATATAAAGAATATGAAGGAATATTTGAAGCCAACTGACGTCATTTTGCAAATACAGTTAAGGTGGGACCCAGCACATGCAAGAAAATATCATGCTTTCTAAATGAAATTCATATACTATGGAAAGTGGAGATTCGGTGATACTTTACAATGTCTCGTCATATTATGACACGCGGCACAACATCATTGGGTGAATTTATATTTTCATGACATGTGGCAGACTTCTATTGGGAGGTCATGTGGCGACGAAGAAGAAAAACGTGAATTCATTTGTGAGCTATATTTATGTGTTGTTTCAAAATATACTAGAGCGGCGCCCGGCCACAGAGCTGGAAGAGAAACATGGGAAGGATTTTGGATTCTTGTTTTCGATTCTTCGTTTTTCTTTAGCTAAAGTTTGATTTTAATATGTTTATGGTTTTTGAGAAAGCCATGTCTAGCTAGAGTTATGTTAGGGTTTGGATAGAAACCAATTTAATTGTGTAAACTCTACATTTATATGCTCAATAATGATTTAAATGACTAGTAGTTTTTCTTCATATAGCTTGGTATTTTATTGTTCATGTGATTTTATTGATTATTTATGCTTTTGAATTGATATTTCGTGCTTCGGTTAAATCCCTAGACGTGGTATGCAAGGATATATAGGTAATGCTTTAGAATCACTACTCATGAAGCGAAGAAAACTAGAGCGGAGAAACAATATTTGAAAATGCATGGAATAGATTTTTAAAGATTAGTAGAGTTTGCATAATTAATTGGTGGAAACCGAAAATCCTAACAACTTTCTATCATTCTATTTTTCGTTAAAATTATTTATTGTTTCATTTTGTTTCAAATTTCTGAAAACTCATTAAACATTATCTATTTGATTATTTGGTCTTGGTATTAGTTAGAAGTAGTATTTTCACACTCCTCGTGAGAATGACCTGTACTTGCCATTGTTCTACTAGTGAGACATTGTGCACTTGCAGTATTTTATTGTAGGTTTCCGAACCTAACAGTTTACATGACTCAACCACCAGGATTTGTTGATCCTGAGCATCCCGATAAGGTCTGTAAACTTAATAAATCTCTCTATGGTTTGAAGCTGGCTCCCAGGGGCTGGTATGAGAAGTTAATGAATGTTCTTCTCTCTTACAAGTTTGTTGCATCTACTGCAGATACTTATCTTTTTGTTCAGAAAATTGGGTCTAGAATTACCATGATTCTTGTTTATGTGGATGATATTCTCATCACAGGTAATTCCTCTTCATATTGCTCTGAACTTATTTCTCTACTTCAGACTCACTTTCCTCTCAAAGACTTGGGGGATTTACACTATTTTTTGGGCTTGGAAGTCAAGAGAGATGCATCCAATATATTTCTTTCTCAGACCAAATATGATTTGGACTTGCTCAACAAACATGATATGCTAGGTGCTAAGCCATGTTCTTCCCCAGTTTGTGTTGGTACCAAACTTTCTGCTACTGATGGAGTCCCACTTTCTGATCCAACTCCTTATAGATCTTTAGTTGGAGCATTACAGTATTTGACATGGACTAGGCCTGAAATCTGTTATGTTGTCAATCAAATGTGCCAGTTCATGCAGTCTCCTACATCTGATCACTTGACAGCTGCTAAGAGAATTTTGAGATACATTAAGTCTACTGTGGATTATGGAATTCTATTCAACAAAGGCTTGCTAGATGTTCATGGCTTTAGTGATGCAGACTGGGCAGGTTCACCTGATACAAGAAGAAGTACAGGAGGCTATTGTATATTTTTTGGTGCTAATCCTATTTCTTGGTCCAGCAAGAGACAAGCTACTGTGGCTAGATCAAGCACTGAGGCTGAATATAGATCTTTAGCTAATTCTGCTGTTGAGGTTGCTTGGGTTTGTCATCTACTCAAGGATCTTCACATTTTTCTGCAACTTCCTCCCACCTTACAATGTGATAATCTTAGTGTTATTTCTCTGTCCTCCAATCCTGTGTTCCACAGTAGGATGAAACATTTAGGTGTTGATTTTCACTTTGTCGGAGAACTTGTGCACTCTAAGCACTAGCAGGTTCACTACATCTCCACTCTGGATCAAGTTGCAGACATCTTCACTAAGGGCTTATCCAGTCCTACATTTCAGTTTCTCAGAGACAAGTTGCAAGTTCATCCTTCTGGTAACTTCAACTTGAGGGGGGATAATAGACCAGTTTTCTAGCTAACTGTCAGGTGTTACAGCTGTATGTGTAACTGTCATGTATACAGCCTGTACCACTCTTCTTCTTACACCTGTCCATTTTCTACTGGCTCTCTTGTTGATTATTTTGTCTTGCTGGTCTGTTCTTGTCATTTGTGTAACTTTAAATATCTGTTATTCTCTTTTCTTTAAGTTGTAATGAAAACATAGACTTCTGTCTGATTCTTTCTAGGGATTTTCTCTGTAACTTTTTGTTTGAAGATTAATCTTCTTTATCAAGAACATATTTCTATTACTCACTACTTACCTTTCGCTACTAAACGGTGATCTGTCTTCTAAAGTAACAATGGCAGAAATTGATGTGAAACTAGCAAGAAGAAGCCCAAATATCACAGGTCGATAACAATGTCTTATTTGATATCTTCTTGGACTTGATCAAGAAAATCCTCATGTCGGGGCACCTGTGGCGAATCACGTCTTTTGTGTGGGATATCCTACATCAGTTTCATCGCCTTCTTTTGGCTAATATTTATCAAATTAAAGAAGATGAAAATTTATAATGATAAGCTGTAACAAAAAGGATACCGATAATTTTTGAATGGCATTGATTGGGGCTATTTGTGTTGGAACACCTGTTGATAATCCAAATCACCCAAACATCAAGAACAAAACCGTATCCCCAACAATCTAACAACAGATCTGCTCTCCTGTTCTTCATGATCCATCATTCATGGCTTGAAAAACATCAAATCAACACCCACACAATTATTTTTCCTCTCAAATAAAAAAAATAAAAATATATGGCGTCCAACGTACGCACCGTACGTGTGTACGGATGCCTACATACCATATGCTATGCTATGGGATCAAGCCCAACGTAGTTCTATTACAACTGCTTAATATAGCTTGACCATAATTAATTAATTAATTATGATATAGTTTTACTTTCAGTTACATGTCTTCATAGCTTCAGCAATGGCTTGAGCAGCAGCAGTATCCTCTCCAAGCTACAAAAGCATCACTGGTTCTAATAGTTGTCTCGAGTAATTCTGCAACATCATCCAATAGCTGTCTTCTTTTTGTTGGGCATCATCATTACTTCCATTTAAATAGGCCTCGCATGATACAGCAGATTCAACAAAGTTGTTTCCTTCTTGTAGGACGCCGAAAAGATCACCTTGCTGATTAGTTCGTAACACGGCATCTTGGACTTCGAGTGAAGAAGAATCTTTAACAAGAGCACGTAGTTCATCCCAGTTTATATAGTCGGTGTCACTAAAATCTTCTACCGGGCCTATGGTTATGTCCTCGAAGTTGTCGTTGCATAGATTATTATTTATTGGCGTTACTTCTGTAGCTGAAAATATTGTTGTTGATGGTGCTTCTGCTTCTAATAATGACTATATCATCAATCATAAAGGGTGGTGATGACTGCAGGTTGATATTGTATGATGGCTGTGGAACTGTAACTTCAGGTGACACGAATTCTGGTATTGGCGGTGATGGTGTCCATGATAACAGTGGTGATGATGACACGTATGGTATATTAACATAACATGGTAGCTATGTTTGTACTCTATCCAGTGAAGGTGAAAACATTGTTGTTGATGCTGGCTCTGGTACACATGTCTCCATGGCTGCAAGAGCAAAATTATCCTTTCCAAGCTCTGAAATCATCATCGGTTCATCATTGCTTACTTCTAAATCAGCCTCGAGGGATAAAGCAAACTCATGATCCAAGTTGTCTTCTTGTTGGACATCATCAATATTACTCGGGAGTAAGTGATCAAGTAAGCTGCTGAAGACGGGAAAATCATCCTGCTGATCATCATTTGGTACACATGTTTTCATGGCTTCAACATCAACATTATCCTCTCCAAGAGTTGGTTCATCATTACTTTCTTTAATATGCGACTCGGGTAACTCGGTGAAACTGAAACTGAAATGATCATCATCCTGCTGATCAGTTGAAAACATGGCATCTTGGACTCCGTATAGAAAAGCATCTTTAGTAGCATTATGATCTAAGTCTTCAACTGGTTTTTCATGAATCACGCGTCGTCTTTTTTGTGGTATCTCTACATCTGCATCCATTAAGGGCGGCGATGATGTTGTTCTTGTTGATGTCTGTGGTACTGGCAAAGGTAGTTGTTGTTGTCGTACTACTTGGTCGTCAGCATGTGCACCTCCCTTTCTTCTAATTGAACAAAGCACATACGTTTCCTGCAAGTTCAAACGAGCATAAAATTTAGACTATGCATGGTTATATACTCATAAAAATATATATGTACAAGTTCTGTAAACCCGTGCAAATGCACGGGCAAGTTCATCAACTGACGTAAAAGAAGAAGTGATAAATGTAAACCACCATCTCTGTTTAATTTCATGCATGGTAATATCAAATGGTGCTCGAAGATAACATAAAAACGTTGAATAATTTAGCATCCCACAAATTAGAATTGTGGCTGGTTATTTGCGCCTACGAAAATGCATGCACATACCACATTACATTAATTGCAAATGATTTACTTAAAATTGACTAAAAGGTAAAACTTAAACCACATACGAAAGTGCTCGTATATGAGATTTTCATTGCACCTTACACTGAAAAGATTGTTTCTTGGTTATGATTAAACCATCGGTGTGACAATCCAGTGAACGTGTAACAAACATCACATTCTTACATTATAAGTTTCCAACTATACCTGATACCTCGTTCTCTAGAATTTATAACACCCCGCAAAACGATTCAAGCCGTAACTCCAGACCACCATTTCTTATTGTAGTAACTTATAAGTCAATAACTGAACATTTATAATATAAGTTCATTCGATTAGCAAAAAGTGATCTTTTCCCGTAAGAAACAAACCTAGCAACATCAAACAACACAAAAATGAACTCTGCTTCAACAGAAAAAAAAAAAAAAAAAATCTTTGAGCTTCTCTAATGAACAACTTGAAAGAAATGTGCTATAAAAGATTTTTTTCTGACTTGAAAAGGGCAAAATATATTAAAAAGAGTGCCATAAAAGATTACTGAAACTTAGATTAGACATAATGTCTTTGTGATATTTCACCAAACAATTAGCCTTTAGTCTTCTCTTCACAGCCCATATCCGAAACTTATAATTCTTGTAAGAGTGTAAGTATTTTAGGTCAACCCTAAATGTATATATGCAATCCAATACGAACATTTGCACATAAAATTCTTCCTTCACGGCAGAAATTATCACCCTACGTAGGAAAGGAAAATACTTAGCCAAGTAACGCAACCAAGAATTCAGAAACTAATTAAGCCAAAGGTAAATGGTACGTACTTACTTTATAGTGCTTGAACCTTTACCATCCCCTTCTTGAGACTCCAAAACTAAAAATCCTTCCTTCGCGACTGAAACTCAGTAAGTGTTAATATCCAGTATAGGACACCAACGTACCCAAGTAATTAACCCAACTGAGAATTCACAAACTAAAGGCAAAGGAAGATATTACCTTACATACATTAATTTATAGTGTTTGAACCTTTACCTTCCACTTCTTAAGATTCCAATACTACGTAATTTCCATTACATTGGCAATATGAGTGCAAATTGATGTTGCAATGAAAACAATAAAATGGGAGAAAATAGAGAAACTATTACAGTGAGTTCGGATTATATTACTGAGTTGTATTTGCTTAAATTTCCCATTTTCTTAGTGTTGCTCTGAATTTGAGATGGTAGAAGTGTTAGTATGTTGTCCTAGGACTACCATGAATTAAAACATAGTAAAAAGAATAAACATGGTACACGAA
The DNA here is from genome assembly GCF_003573695.1 of Papaver somniferum. Taxonomy (NCBI): domain Eukaryota; kingdom Viridiplantae; phylum Streptophyta; class Magnoliopsida; order Ranunculales; family Papaveraceae; genus Papaver; species Papaver somniferum. Next base: position 221,180,614 of record NC_039358.1, read on the forward strand.
CAGATGACATCAAAGGCATATGAGAAATCAATACCGTAAAGTAATAACCCAGCAGTTTGCTTACCAAGCCTATTGGTGTTACGATTTTTAACAATTCACGCTTCACGTTGATTAGGAGGAACCATGCGAACCAAGCTACCAAGTGAAGCATAAGTATGCAGACATGTTCAATCTTTTTGGCACTCCCGTTTGGTTAACCCTACATAGGCGGAAAGAAGATGAGAATGGAAAATAAGATTATTATACATGTGCAATATGCGGAACCATGGATGAACTAACACTCTCAGAGGATTGGAGAATTGCCCATATACTCAGAACTGTATCATGAAGTTGCAACAAACTTTTTCGTTTCCTACTAATTACTGGAAGCCCCACTGCTTAGACATTAAATTTCTCCTTAATAATTTTTATAGATTTTACTGTGAATAAATATGGTTTCCCATTTAAAGCGTCATAACTCTTCGAAATTATTGTGAGTGAAAATTCTTTATCGAGTGACCCTTGAAGAGGTATGATTAAGTATTGTAATTTCTTGTAACTATAAGGTTCAGTAGCATACCTGAAATAAAGTTTTGCGAAGATGATATTCTAGTATGTAGTGTCTTCTTGGTTTTTGATCTTCTTAGGCTTGATTCGCCCTCTGTCAGACAAAATGGAAATCAATTGATTGAATGCCGTTATAAAAATTATCTTGTAAAAATGTACGATGATTGGCTCACCTGTTGTTTTGGAATTTAATCTTGGTTGCCTATTAATTTGTTGTTGAATTGATTTTGCAAATAGCCGTGTTTGTTTTGATATTCACCGTTCCATCGGTATGTTTTGGTCCAGAGACGCCTTTTCTACGCAGATCAATAAAAAATTTTCTTTTTGGATCTGGCATCGACTGCAGTCGTTGGTTCAGTGTATCCATGGAACTCTTTGTATTGACTCTCGCCTCCACCAGATGTCGTTGGTTATATCTATCCATGGCAAGCCTTATCAGACCTCTAGTAATTCTAATCTTCGAGAACCAAACTGTAATTGCAAGCCTTATCAGACCTGTAGCAATTCTAATCTTCGAGAACTAAACTGTAATTGCAAGCCTTATGCATGCCTTATCAGACCTCTAGTGATTCTAATCTGCCAGACGACCAAACTGTAATTGCAGGCCTTATGAGACCTCAATCTAGTGATTCTAATCCGTGAGACAACCAAACTGTGGAGTGTATCCAGTGATTCTAATCATGTGAAGGGCAATCTTTTTATAAGATTTGACCAACAGTAGTGTCTTTTCGCAACTAACACAACGGATCCGTGTGATGTTAAAAAACTTGAAAAATCGTAACTCTTGGGGACAGTAACTAACCGTGTAAACCCGAGAAATCGTATCTCCTCATGAAAGTGACTAATCGTTTAGTTTTTCCATGTGGCTTATTTTTGTTGGACAAAATATGAGGGTGATTGTGCTGCCGCCATGTCAGCAAAAATCATTCTCCTTTATATTAAGAAGAATTGATCTACACGTTTCACTATTTTGCGAAAATTAAAAAAAGGATTATATGCAGAAGTAGGCCTGGTCTGGACCTTCACTTTCATTTCTAGGCCACTTTTTTTATTTCTTGCAAAACTAGGCAAGTTAAACGGATTTCATCCACTTTAACCATCTCGGTCAATTTATCGCGTTGACTTGTCAATATCTCGCCAAAATATCTTATAGGGAGATCTCATAAATGTGGTAAGATTACTGAAATGTCCTTCACACGTGTCTGTCAGTCACACTAGATAAGATGTCCACGTGTTGTTATCTGAGAGCCTAATCTAACTAAGACGACATCTCGAGGATTAATTGAACGGCCATGATAGTGACGACATGAGTATCTGAAACCAGTCGAGATAAACTCGATCTCATTCATTCTTCTTCTTCTTATCTTCTTCTTCTTTGTTTTCTTCTCCTTCCGTTTTCTTTCTTCTGCAATATTTCTAGAGATAAATTCTTAGGTTTATTGAGTTGTTGATAGATGATGGGGTTGAGGAATTGAATAACAAGAGGGTGATTGTCCAATAGATGATGGGGTTGAGGAATTGAAGAAATTAGGGTTTACTAGAGAAGTCAGGGAAGGTGGACTCGAGGGTTTAGAAGGCTAATTGGAGGTGGGTTTGTCACTAATTAAGAAAAGGTTGAAGTTTTTATTAGAAGCTGGAAATCGGGGTTTTGAATTTGAAGATGAGAATGATGTTCTTCCCCAAATTGGGAATTAGGGTTTCTGGATTTCAATTTGGGTTTGTGTGGAATTGATGATGATATTGAGTTGGTGATAACTGAAGAATGAAGGGGTTGATGTTGCGTTGATTATGCAAACTTGTACTGATGAAAAATCAAAATGAAATGGTAATTTGGGGTTTCTTTGATTTAGACCCGACGACTTATGTGAATTTGGTTAAGATTTGATGAATCTTATTTGGTTGTATGTGCTGGTCCTGCAAGCAAGGAACCAATGAAATGTATGAGCTGAGTATTATGATTGGGATTTGAATCGTGCCTATCTAGACACGGTTTTGGATCTGTGCAACAGGGTTGTCGAAGATTAGCAGGTGAACCTGTTATTAGATTGGCAGGACGAAGGTGATGGTGATAACGTTGTTGAAATCAGAAACGCAGATTGGATCTGAGACAGAGTTTTGAGGGAATTGAATCTGGAGAATCGAAGATAAGGTGGTGTTGTTACTGCTTCATGGGTTCAAGGATTTGTATTGCAGGCTTAAAAGATGGTTGCAATGGAACTATGGGATTTTTATTTGGCAGAAAAGGGAGAAACTGGTGTTGATGAAGGAATATAGGCTTGCAGTGGCTTTGTTGCACAAGTATGGCTGGAATAAGATCTGTTGCCGTTTGAAACAAAGATGGTTGAAATGGTTTGGTTAGATTGCAGTTGTGGGCTGAGTTGTTGCCATGATTAGATGTATGTCTAGGATACAGGGCTGGTACAGCAGGTGTTTTTTGTTGAAGCTGGTTTGCAGTGGAGATTATGTTATTGTTGAAGCTGGTTTGCAGGTGTTTTTGTGTGTGGCAGAGTGCAGTTGGCAATGGCTGTGAAAGAAGTACAGTTAAGAGCATGACAAGGAGTTGTTGCTGCTAAAGTTGGCAGCTTTGTGCGATTAACTGGTAGTAATGAGAGGGCTCTCAACTGTAGAATCAGTTGGAGAGCAGGAGCAGTTGGTGGCAGCTGAGCTGCAAATGGTTTATGGAAATCTAAAATGGCAGCTCAGCTTAGTTGAATTTCTGGTGTAAATCTGAAATTGGGTTTTACATGGATTGATTTTTAATTGAAGGAGATTGGGCCAACTAATGGAACTGTGAATGGTGATATGTACAAATTTTTCCCGTGACATGATTCCCACGCAATCAGTCCACATGGCATATCCGAGCCCATGTAAGCAAACCACATGGCATATCCGAGCCCACGTTTACAGTTTTCATGTTGATTTAACTGAGTTAAATCAATGATATAACATTAAATCAAGGATACAAAGGACTTTTAGGTCTTTTTAGTTACACCAAATGGTGCTAACTTTCCATCCATCACTTTTGGTCAAAAGTTTCCTAGTCTAGCAATAAATAAAAAAAATGGCCTAGATTTGAAAAGCACCAAAAAAACAGGCCTATTTTTGTAAAAAGCCCTTAAAAAAATCAGCTTCTATCAGCTAAGGTTGAGTTAGGTTTCGCGATTCAGGTAAAAGCTTAGGTAATAAGTAAAGAATTATCAAAAAAAATAAACTTAACTAAAAAGATTTGAACACAAAGAAGATATATATACCTTCATCCCATGAGAATCATAAAAAGATTGAGGCAATGAAAACTGGTGCATAATCCAAGATGACTGTTTTCCTCTTCTCGCATACTCCGCATCAGTACTTTCATTCCACTTGAATTTAAGGTTGCATTTGAGCTGATAGAAGTACTGATTCCAGATTGCCTAATATCTTTAGTAGTCTCTGATCTCCACGTTCCATCTTTCGTCATTCTTCGTATGTTCTTGCCGGTTTTAGACACCCTGTTTATTGGAGTGAAAAAAGTAACGAACTTGGTCGCCTTTCTCTTTGTCATCACAAAAGTATCTTCTATCACAGTTTCGATTAATCTCATCAAACAACAACAGAGGATTGATGTAGCCATCATAGATATCCTTTTCGAAGACAAACCAAGAACAAAAATCCATGTTTTCTCCAACAACTTTCGGAGTTAAGTAATACTCAATGAGTTGATGATCAGTCGGATTAAACTTAAAACCTCCAGGAATTATCATCTGTACTTCCCCAAGATCCATATTTCTTACTCTCTAAAATATTTTAATCTGCTATAAAAAAAAAAAGTTGAAAAAAACTGATTACTACCAAACTTAATAATATTTATCTACTAGTAGAACACAAACAACTAAAAAAAGTTATAATAACAAAGAACTGAAAAACATACCTCTCTAGCACTTTTTTTTTCCTCTCTTTCTTTGTATCACAGAATCGTCCAGCTAGCTTTGTATATATGTGGGAGTGGAATATCGCAAACAGTGAAGTTGAGATGACGTATTGGGTGATGTCAGCAAAGTCACGAGTAAAGTATGATGTTCTATGCGAAATATAGTTTTTGCGAGAATTAGTGAGTGTACATGCATGAGCGAATGTATCGCATAATGATTCCGAAAATAGTGGATCTCTTAGCTGTCATCCACTATGAGGAATCCTATATAAAGGAAAGAGGTCATCACATAGGGAGAGATCTTTAGTTTGAGTTAGACAAGAAATTAGGAGAGAGAAAGTTTATTTGGAGAGCAAGTAAAGTCATTGTAATCCTTTGTATCCAATATAAACCTTGATAATTAATAAAAGAATTCATTATGATTACTTAGGTTATTGTTTAGATACATTGGGATGTGGTTCTAGGTTTTTTTGCAACTACATTTTGGCGCTAGAAACAGCTTTGGGTGATAAATCCAGATAGTAAATTCATAGAATCTTGGAAAAAGTAAGATCTGGAAATTGAAGATAGATCTGAAAACTTTTGGGGAAGGTACAGAATAATAATAAAGAATCTATGGAGAAAGCAAGGATCGTAACAATACAAGGAAGAGGTAGAGATATACAATGTAATTCTATAACAAAAACATCAATCTCTGATGCAGATTTTCAAGAAAGAATAATAGGTAGAATTCACAAGCGAAATTATGAAGGAATGAAGGTGGAAACGGTGGAAAAAGAATACTCATTAAAAGAATGGGAAAAAGTGGAGATTATATTTGCAGCAGAAGAAATTCCAGAAGAAAATTTAAAGAGGACAGATCCGTTGGTAATTACAGTCACAGCTGAGCGAGGAGAAAACATTGTAATGAAGAAGAAATCAGAAACATGGGCGGTTGATAGAACACTGATAGATACAGGAAGTGGAGTTGATGTCTTATTTTATCGCACATTCAAAGCAATGGGATATATATGAAGATGCAGAGATGACACATCCAACTTACAATGTTCATGGATTCAATAAAGCAATCACAAAACCAAAAGGAGAGATGCGAATATTACTGGAAGAAGTAGTAAAAAAGATAACATTGTGTGTGATTGATATAAAATCACCATACAACATGTTATTGGGAAGACCATGGGTGCACGCGATAAAAGATGTAGCGTCAACACTACATCAGTGCATCAGATTCCCAATCCCAAGTGGTATACGTGAAATCAGATAGATGTAAGAAATTATGAAGGGAGAGCAAAGAAGCTTAAGGGTCGCTAGAGAAAAGCAAAAGAACTAAAAAAGGAGGACGAGTTTCGGATATACATGATCAAAGCGAAAGAGGGAAAAGGAATACCAGGTGAAGCACCAACGAAGGAAGGTGGACAGATTAAGAAGATTAAGGAACCAACTCCAATGGGAGAACCGAAAGCAAATTTTACCACAGTGGAACCAACGAAATAAATAAATGTTGGATCCGAAGAAGAGCCAAAAATATTAAAAATAAGAACCAAAATGGATAAAGAAGAAGAAGAAAAAACGTTAAATATCTTGCGAGAATATAATGATATATTCGCATGGAGTATGGAGGAAATGCCAGAGATAAATCCGTCTGTCGCACGTCATAAATTGAACATTAAAAAAAATGTAAAGACATTTAAGCAAAGAATAAGGAAGATCGCAATTGATTATCATCCACAGATAGAAGCAGAGTTGCAAAAGATGCTGGATGCAGGGATTATAAGGGAAGCGAAATGTCCAGAATGGATAGCAAATATGGTGGTAGTACCAAAAAAGAACAACGGGATACAGATCTGCATAGATTTCATTCATTTAAATAAAGCATTTCCGAAAGATAGTTTTCCTTTACCAGATATCCCTCAAATGATAGAATCGGTATCAGGAAATGATAGAGTCTCAATGTTGGATGGATATAAAGGTTATAATCAAATTACTTTAGATGAAGAATATCAAGAATATACTGCTTTCTTCGCACCAATAGGTTTATACTGTTATACGAAAATGCCATTTGGATTGAAGAATGCAGGTGCGACATATCAAAGAATGGTGGAAAAAGTATTTGAAAAGTGGATACATAAAACATTAGAAGTCTATGTCGATGACATGTTAATTAAGAGTAACGAGGTGAAGGATCATGTTGATGATTTGCGAGAAATCTTTGTGCAGATGCGAAAATTCAATATCAAGGTGAATCCAGAAAAATGTGTCTTCGGTGTATCATCAGGGAAATTCTTGGGTTACATAGTGTCCAAGAAGGGAATAGAAGTTGATCCAGAAAAAGTACAAGCAGATAGAGATATGCCACCCCCTGTAACAGTGAAAGATGTTCAAAAGCTAAATGGATTTATAGCCTCGTTGGGAAGGTTTATCTCAAGATCTTCGGATAAGTGTAAACACTTTTTTAACATATCAAAGAAGGGGACCAAATTTGAATGTACTGAAGAATGTGATAAAGCATTGCAGAGCATAAAAAATTATTTGGCGAATTTATCCATTATGCAAAAGTCCAAGCCGGGAGAAGAATTGCTACTCTATTTAGCATCAACATCGCATGCATTAAGTGCAGTATTGTTACGCTCGGATGAAAGGATAGAAAAACCAATATATTACATAAGTAAAACATACAACTCAGTAGAGAAAAACTATTCAAAAATTGAAAAGCTAATTCTCGCACTGGTGTATGCATCATTCAAGCTTCGCATTTACTTTCAAGCTCATAAGATTAAGGTATTTACAAATGTACCAATTGAACCAACAATGAAGAACTCAAAAAGATCAGGGAGAGTTGAAAGGTGGAATGCACAATTAGGAAATTATGAAATTGGTTATGAGATTTTATGTTCACCAAAGTCTCAAGTTATCGCAGAGTTCCTCGCAGAGTTTCCGTTAGAAGAAGATGAATATGTAGAAGAAATGATGGATGTGGATGAAGACCACAGGAATCCTAAAGACTTATTAACTGATCGGAATTCAAACAGATGGGAAATATTAGTTTATGGGTCATCCAATGGAGAAGGGAATGGTATTAGTATTGTATTCATTTCACCAACAGGAGCGCGAATGGCTTACTCATTCAGATTGGATTTCGCATCCACAAATAATGAGACTGAGTATGAGGCAGGTGTACATGCGCTAAAGCTAGCAATTGAAATGAAGATAGAAGATGCATGAATAACTAGTGATTCATAGCTGGTAATTCGCCAAGTAGAAGGTACATATAGTACAAATGGACCATCTTTGAAAAAATACAAACAGTTGGTTATGGATTTAGCAGCGCGAATTCCAAAAATAAGTTGGAGACACATAGGTAGAAAAGACAATAGACTCGCAGATGCATTGGCCTTCATACCCTCCATGTTAATAGATCCAGTTGCAAGGGACATAAAAATACAAACACTCATTTTACCATATATAGAGAAAGGAGAAGCAACACAAACAGATGTGATGACAATAAAAAATATGGAAGAATAAAGTGTGAGTGAAGACAAAGATTGGAGAACTGAAATCCATTTATACCTAGAGAAGGGAGAAGTACCAAGAAAAGGGTTAGAGGCACACAAATTAAAAAGTCGTGCAACGAATTATGAATTGAGGGAGGCATTTTTTATAGAAGATCATTCCTTGGACCTTCGCTCAGATGTCTTACGCGAAAAGAAGGAATAAAAATTTTAAAGGAATTACATTATGGAGATGCTGGTAATCATAGCGGAGGAAGGTCACTCGCATACAGAGCAAAGATACAAGGCTACTATTGGCCATACATGCATGAGGATGCGAAACAAGTCTCAAGAAGATGTGAAGAATGTCAACGTCATGGCAAAAAGATACATGCACCCGGAGCGATGTTAAATTCATCAACAAATGCGTGGCCCTTTGGAAAATGGGGAATCGACATTGTTGGACCATTTATACCAGGAACGGGACAAAAGAGATATTTAATTGTCGCAACAGACTATTTTACAAAATAGGCAGAAGTAAAAGCAGTTTAGCACATTCGTGATAAGGACATATTCACATTCATATTTGAAAATATTATATGCAGATTTGGTATTCCTGCACAGTTGGTATCTGATAATGGAAAGCAGTTTGAGGGTGAGAATATAGAAATGTTACTTAATGCGTTCAAAATTCAAAGCAGAAAATCTAATCCTTTATATCCACAAAGTAATGGACAAGTAGAAGCAACAAATAAAACGATCGCCGACAACTTGAAGAAGAAGTTAGAAGGGCACAACAGAGGATGGTGCGAACAAGTACATAATGTAGTATGGGCTTACAGGACAACAAGGAGAGAAGCAACAAGAATGTCACCTTTCAGTTTAACATACAGGGTAGAGGCGGTATTACCAACAGAAGTTATCATTCCAACAACAAAGAAAGAAGCTTAGAAGAAGAATCTAAGTGCAGATCTAATTCTAACAAAACTAGATGACTTAGAAGATGCAAGAGAGGTCGCTTTGCAACATATGGAAAATTATCAAAAAAGACTAGCTCGAGAATACAATAAACGTGTTAAGATAAGAGAATTTCAACCAGAAGAATTGTTGTTGCGAGAAATCCCAATTTATCAGAGAGGGGGAGATGGGAAATTGGAAAATAAATGGGATCCTTATATAATAAAAAGGATAGTTGGAAATGGAGCTTATGAGTTAATGGATCCAGAAGGGCGGGATATGGGTCGAAGATTAGATCGCCCTTGGAATAGACAATATTTGAAGAAATATTATTCATAGGAGTTTGCGAAATTCATCGCACAAGTTAACACATATGCGAAGTTAAGGATATGAATCCTCATCTTTAAACAGAGATATATTATTTGATTCAATAAACAAGTTTGAAAATTTCGCTCATATTTAAGAAATTCTTTTTAAGAAAAAGGAAAATGTAAGACTTAAAAATAAGACCTTAATAAAAGGCACCAGAAGTGATTTTAATCAGATAGACTAGGAATCTGAATGTGGCGTGCAACCTAGTTCGCATACATGCAAGAGGCAAAAAGTAAGACCTATCGAACGTCATAATCGGAAACCCTAGAAAGCATGACTCAAGGGAAAGCTATACTGACCTTGGAACTTGAGTCATGGAGACTTGGGGTGAGAACAAACGAAAATACCCATCCGGGAGAGGTACCTTAAATTTTCAGTCTAAGATAATAATCTTAGATTGAGAGACTAAGGTGAGAAAGTCTCTCCTAAGGAGTGCAGAAACTCGATCAGCGCGCCGAGGTACATGGTTGAGTCAAGAGTGCCCTGGGCGTCTAGAGCGTACCTTTCCACTCTTGAGAAGTCTTGACTATGATGCACTCGGTCCGAAGATACCCCACTTAGGGTGCGGTCTCACAACCATAAACCTCATCGGTAGTGGGATGTGAGACTGCGAAATCAACTGGTTGTTGAATTAACCGGATGGGAAGAGTCATAACCTTATAACCCGGTAGAGGTAATCTTCTTTGAAGGGGCAATCAGGGGGAAGATAAGGATGGCACCCTCCATTAGGGAGCTGAATTGTGTCAAAAGACGTAAATGTCATAAGACTTTTTACTCAAAGGAGTATCAAGACTTATCATATTTATGCGATAAAACCTGAAGAGGAAATAATACAAGAAAAAGATATGATGAGATCAATGGGTCGATAGACTACAGTGTAAAGACCGCCGGCGATCTCATCGCACAGAAATAAGGCAAGATAAGACCTTTACATAGGAAGGAAAAATAAGACCTCATGAGAGAGAATATATACAAACTAATGATTGTTTTGCAGGAAATTCAAAATTCATTATATCACACACTTGTTTTATACAAGAAATATAATAAGAGGAAAGTATGGGAATTGAAATAATAAAATATTATCTTCCTTGTAAAAAACAAGTTCAAAAGTGTATCAAAACAAGGAAGGAAAATACTGGATGAAAACAAAATTAAACATGTTCATCAGCTACATCTTGTTCGACCAAAGACTTTTTAGCATCAGTATTGGGTCCAAGATTCTCAACTTCATCATTAGTCTTATCAACATACTTGTCCTTATCAACTTGATCCTCTTCATCCTCTTGATCCTTCTCATCATCGCTTACAAATTCATAGTCACTATCCAGTTCAGGGTACTCTTCATCTTCGCTTACATTAAGAGGAGGAATCTTTACAGCAGGAAGAGAGTTGCTTAGAAGAATTCCATTAACTACAGATTGAGCACTAGCATGAGCCATGTGAATAGCTCCCCTTTCAAGGTTTATAGCATTGATCTCTAAAAACGATTGTTGATGTGCGAGTCTTCTTCGCCTCTGTCTCGAGAAGCGGAAAGAGAAAGTTCAAGGTTCGCATGAGATGCTTCCAGGTTCATACGCTCTTTGCGAACTTTGGATAAATCAGATCTCAACTGAGCAATAGTAGATTGGTGAGACCTTTCAGAATCTGCGAAGAATAATAAACTATTAAAATTGGAAATAAAGCTCGCACTAATGAAGTTCAAAGAAATAATTAAACAGTAACAAGGCAGTCAACTCTAGCTGACTACCTTCGCAGAATTTAGAAAGAAGAAGGGTGTTATTCTTCATACTTTCCATAGCTTTATCAAAATCATCGCCAACTGAACCATTAAGACTGGAGCGAATCTTCTTTTCATCAGCAGAGAGAGACTTATTCTTTTTCTTAAGAGCATCATGAGAATTCCTTAATTGATTATATTGTTCTTGAAGATGATTCTTTTTCATAGTCAAACTTATTTTACTTTGAATGATTTTTTCATTCTGGGTCTTTAATTCCTTAAGCGATGTCTCATGTTGTACTTCAAGTGAACGAAGAGCTCGCGCTTGATCTTCATTTATTTTCTGAAGAATTGAATATTGGTGCGAAAACATTGCTTCTTTGCTTAAGAAAGAATGCTTCTCCCTAGAAAGGATATGATTTTCTTCTGACAATGTTTCATGTATTAGATCAGCATTACGTGACAATTTAGAAAAGTGGCATATTTGACTATTTAATACTTCAATTTCTTGAATGAGATGGTTATATTCATGGGTTAGATTATTAATCTGATCAAGTGAATATGAATGTTGATTGTTTAGTTGGTTTAACTGAGTCTGCAACTTCTCGTTATTTGTCAGCAAGAAATTGAAAAGTATATCTCTCCAAAACTCGCTTCTAGTTGAAATCTTAATATATGCATGAATAAATTTAAGGAATGTTGGTAAGCGAAGAAATATATCATAGGGTACAATAAGAAAAGGAGAAAAAAGTTACCACTAAGTTCTTGGTTTCGGTTGTGAAGATTTTCAGCCTCAAGATTTGCAACTTGAAGTTCTCCCTCAGCTTCTGGACCTCTTGAAGTTCCACTTTCAATTTATTGACTTCCTTCTCCAAGGAAGCATTTTGTTGCGAAAGTTCCAATTGAGAGCAACTAGATTCAAAACGCCCTTCAGCAAGAATCATTCGACGATGAGAATCCTAAAGAAGAAAGAAGATGAGGATAAGAGGTCAAGATATTAAAGTTGAGCAAAGACATGAAAAAAGGAACTTACCAAGACATCTAGAGAAGTATGGAAGCTTGGATCAATTTGAGAATGGATCTCATCTCTTGTAGCTCTATCAGAGGGAAATTCGCACAGAAGTTTACTCAAAGCAGAGCAGATGCAAAGTTTGCAAGGGTCACTAGTAGAGGATTGAGCAGAGTTGATGATGTCGGACAGAGTTTGAGAAGCGAAATTCACATTATCCCAAGCATTTTTGCTGAGATAAATGGAATTTAATAAAAGAGAAGAATATGAAGAAGAAGGGATGGATATAGGAGGATAAGGAATAGTGAAATCTATAGGGACAAATACATTAGCATAATTTTGTGAATAGGTATGGATGAATGAAGAAGAAGTTTGATTCGCACCCAATGAATTTGCAGAGGCAATAGTAGGGGCATCTTTCATCCCTTGATCAACAGCAGTTTCCTTTTCACCAGGAAAAATTTCTTCAAGGGTGACAGAAATATTCGCATCAGAAGTTTGAATTGGAGCGGTAGAGGCATTAATATCAGAAGTTTAAATTGTTGTTAAAGGGATGACGTCTGCGACATCAAAATCAAGAATAGAAAGATTTGACTTAATTGATGTAGGCTTGCGAACTTTCTTAGCATTTGGTTCTTGCACCACCCATCTCACAATCGGAAGCCTGCGAACACAAAGTAGATAAGAAATAGAGGCAACAATATTGTTTAGTAACAATTGGATATTTCTTACTTCTTTGTTGTGTGAAGCTTTCCTTTTCTGAGATTCTTTATTTGTATCGTTTGAAGAATAATTAGGGTTTTGAACGGTTATCCTGAAGGTGCTTAAAGAAGAGTTTTTCTTGCAATAGTATGGGAATTAGGTTAATTAAAAAGATAACAGTTATAATCAAGAATCATGATTATCAGAAGAATAAAAGGATAATCTTGAAAGAGGAAAACAAACTTTGCATTTTTATCCATGGCAACAGTGTCAGAAGAACAATAGCAGCAGGGATGAAGCAAACAGCGGCAACAAACAGAGGAGGAAAGAGAAATTTTAGTGAAGAATAGAAGAAAAGAAAAGGTTATTCTTCCTAAAAGAAATCAATAAATAGATGGGAGAGACGACCGGTTATAAACAGTTTGAGCCGGTAAAAAGGAGAAGAATCGACACGTGTGGATAGATAAACCTGAATTCCGGAAAATTGCCGGCAAGGTAAAATGTGAAAAGACAAGCTAATGCGATATTATAAGATAGATGTTTCTCATACCGCTCACTTTATAGAATAAGCCAAATGAGAAGAGGCAAAATGTAGGAGTGGAATATCGCATATATCAATAAGTATGCGAAGTGAAGATTATCTAACATAAGCGAGGGCTATCGCACACAGTGAAGTTGAGATGACGACTGGGTGATGTCAGGAAAGTCACGAGTAAAGTATGATGTTCTATGCGAAATATAGTTTGTGCGAGAATTAGTGAGTGTAAATGAGCGAATGTATCGCATAATGATTCCGAAAATAGTGGATCTCTTAGTTGTCATCCACTATGAGGAATCTTATATAAAGGAAAGAGGTCATCACATAGGGAGAGATTTTTAGTGTGAGTTAGACAAGAAACTAGGAGAGAGAAAGTTTATTTGGAGAGCAAGTAAAGTCATTATAATCCTTTGTATCCAATTATAAACCTTGATAATTAATAAAAGAATTCATTATGATTACTTAGGTTATTGTTTAGATACATTGGGGTGTGATTGTAGGTTTTCTTGCAACTATAGTATATTTATAGGGGATTCAATCTGTTTTCTATTAGCTTTCTACTTCAGATAATATATAACAACTTGAGCCTTAACCAAGGCAATTATGCTTTCCTAGTCTCCCATGAATTGCCTGAACTAAGAAGCCACCGCCTAAGTACCGCGGTTCAAACCTCCTGAATATTGCTAGTTTGGTAACTATCCACGTACGTGTAGGGTAGTAGTAATAGATCTGGCCACGATCGTGTATTTTTCTTTTTTGGAGAAGATAAAATTCATTCATTAGAGAGTGTTGAGCAAGCACTAAAAGAAACAACACACGGCTATTCAAATTGGACAACACAAAACGAGTAAAGGGGAGTGCAAAACATGGAACAAAAAAACATTTCCCCTACTACATGTTTGAAACTAGTTACTACTTAAAAACCTCCCAACCGTGCATGAAATCCACAAACTTAAAATGCTTAAAGGATTCATGAACTCTCGCCCAACTGAATAAGAAAGCCTTCACTTGAATAATAACTCTTTCTGCTGTTTTTTTCTTGTTGCGGAAAACTCTATCGTTCCTTTCCTCCCAGATTTGTTGCCATATGGCGAAAGGAAAACAGAATTTAAGAAATTCCCTTGGACTCCGAGAGGCAGAACCTTAAGAAAGCCGTGTTTAATAACTGATCTTATGTGTGTAGAGGTCCGAGCAAGACATGAGTTTTAATTTAACATAGCATTAGTTGTTTGTCGGAAATCTCCGGGTTATTATAGAGAATCAGGTAGCTGTAGATACTTGAATTCTCTCTCTGCTGTATCTCTCTTCTTCCCTAGATTGAAGAAGATCCGCTTTTCTTTTTCCCAATCTCATCTCATCTCACCTCATCTTAGTTTGAAGAATGGTGATACATTTACGTACCACTTCTTTACCTCGTCCATGTTATCTCTGAAACCCCGTAATCATTTTCATCAATCAAAATTTTATGTGTGTAGGTGATGAGCCAAAGGTTGACTAAGTCCGGCACTTGCCTTCTCAATTGATTATCGGAAGATTGTCTAATCAAGCTATATGTGTCCCATATTTAGATTTCTGGATATAAGTTCCAAGAATTTGTAATAAGTGAGCTACTCTAGCTAGTAGAATCCTTATAAGGTGCATGCATAATTTGGTGTAAGCCGCCAATCTCACATTTGAGAAGAAAAAACAATCACTAGTTAAGGAATAGAAAGGTACAAAGCGCACCTTAAATGCAGACTACTACAGTATAACATGGTAAAACATACGACATCTTGGCTAAATGATATATTTGCATCCTAGGGAACCATTATATGAACCAAAATTATTTTTTACTGGATATTTTTTTATAGACCTTAAGTGTCTCAAAGATCTATTGTTCGTTCTTTTCTGACTTGAATTAAAGTAGATTTAAGGGTAAGGAAAACCCATTTGCAAGAGAGAAGGAGAATATGAGCATAACTTTTCCATTTATAGTATACTCCAACGTCTCGGTTTTAGTGCTTGTTAGTACTGGATATCCAAATACGCATTAGACTACAAAGGTTGGCTTGAAGGTTTTTGGCAGCTTGAAGGTCTGGAGTATCTGTAGACCCGATCCCTATGATATAGCAGCTTCTAGGATTTAACTACATGTAGTGATAAGGCTTTTTACTGTCGCTGCTGTTTTAACTATCAACTTGGATGGGTGGTGAGACTGTAATCTGTAATGTCGCATCATTCATGGGTGACTGGTTTTTGGTGGGAACGACTGTTGCAGATTCTGTACATACAAAACAGATTTTTTAAAGAATTTAGATGTATTGGGTGGGCTTCGTAAAGTTTAAGACATTTTGATGTTTCCCCGGCACTAAATCTTACAGATCCTTACAAACCTTACAAACCCTTTCGCTCCATGGTCGGCAAGTTCAATAACCAACCAAAACATGCATCTCAGGTCAACGAAGCTTTGGTCAATCTTTGGTCAATAATTAGGGTTTCATAAGATTCTGCCACGTTGGGTTTGTTCAGTCGGTTTTCTCTTTTTACATTATTTAGAAATCATTTACTAGAATTCCTACTAGAAAACTAGTTTGTGAATCCTGCATAAATATACGCATGCACGTTTGTGATATTGTTATATTATTACTCATACAAACCTAGAGAGATAAAAACAAAGAGAGACAGAAGGGTTTTGGAATATCGGAGAGCTCGATCAGTCAGAGAGCAGCAGTATAACAATCAGCATTGTAGAGTCGACATCATCGAATATGGATTTTGGGGAAATTCCCAGAGGTTATAAGTTCAATCCAACTGATCATCAACTCATTGAATTCTACTTAACGCCAAAAGTTCTCGGAAGAAATATGGGTTTTTGTTCTTGGTTCTTGTTCGAAATAGATCTCTACAACGACTACAGCAATCCTCTAGTGCTGTTTGATGAGATTAATCAAAAATATGATAAAAGATACTTTTGTGATGATAAAGAGAAAGGCGACCAAATTCGCTACTTCTTCACGCCAATAAATAGGGTGTCTAAAACCGGCAAGAATGTGAAAAGAACTACGAGAGATGGAACGTGGGATGGAGACGGTTCTAAAAACATTAAACAACCTGGAACCAATACTCTTATCGGCACAAATAAATCATATAAATTCTCGTGGAAGGATGATGATTCGGAGTATGCAAGAAGAGGAAATCAGTCATCTTGGATTATGCACGAGATTTCGTTGCCACAAACTTTTTATGATTCTCGCGGGATGAAGGTATGTTCTTTGTTTCATCATCTTCCTTATTTACCTTTTTTTTTAAAAGTTTTTTACTTTCACCTACCTAAGTTTTATTCGAATCACGAAAACCTTGCTTGACGTCGATTTATAAATCTAACTCATGCATGTTCTCAAATTTATGCGCTGGTTTGAACTTGCAGGAAAAGTATGTTCTTTGTTGGATTAAAAGGAAGGGCGGTGCACATGCTGACGACCAAATAATACTACCACAACAACCACCCTTTCCAGTAGTACGTCAGCCATCAACAAGAACAACGTTTTCACCCTCAGTCGATGCATATCAGGTACCACAAAAACGACAACGCTTTGAAGAACCAGATGCTGCTATTAAAGATGCTTCTTCGTCAGCAGTCCAAGATGACATGTTACCAACTAATCAGCAGGATAATCTTCCCACCTTCGGCTCTACTGAGTTACTCCTACAAGAAGAAGATAACTTGGATCATGAATTTGCCTTAACCCTCGAGGCAGAATTAGAAGTAAGCAATGATGAAACATTGATGAATTTAAAGCTTGGAGAGGATAATTCTGTTGCTGAAGCCATGAAGACATGTGTACCAGTACCAGAATCAACAACAATATTTACACAAACACAACAACCATGTTATGTTAATGGACCATACATGTCATCACCACTATGGGTACAACCTCCGTCACCAGCAATCAATACACCTGAAGTAAGACCAGTACAACCCTCATACGTTAACTTGCAGTCATCGACATCCACATTGCCAATAACAATGGATGATGTAGGGTCATTATTACAAGCACCATCAACAGAAATATTTTCATCTACAGAAGTAACACCCCTGACTAATAATCTTTGGGATGACAACTGCTGTGCCGGTGATGTGATGGCAGAGTTCAGCATTCAGGATAACCTTGACGACATAATCATGGGTAGGGTGGAAGATACCGGTGACAGGGATGATATTAACTTTGATGAAATTTTCGGATAAAATGTTAACGAGTAGGCCATCTAAACTATAAGATCATATAATTGTTGTGGATTGATTCAGAAATACTCCATTAAATTAAATGTAATAAAAGAGAACTACGTTGTTTGTTAATCATGCAGCCATTTTGTTTGTATTCTTTTTCATCCCAATAACTTTTGAAGGCTATTATTGGGGCATCACATTTCATTAGAGGGACGTCACCTAATAGGACAAAAACGGGTCACCCGTAAGTAATTTCAAAAACCCCTTATCTCAAATAATTGTGTGATGACCAAACAACCCTTATTTATTTAGTTAATTTTAATTAAATTTAATTATTATCTAATTAAATTAAGAAGATGAATTTTGATATATATTTGTAAAGTCTGGGACAAAGTTATGTGGGGAAAAAACTAGAGAGGAGGAAAAAGAAAAAATTGGAGATTTTTTTTCAAAACATATATTGTTTGATTCACTCAACAGAATTGGATGAAACAAGTTACAAATTCGAGGTGGGTGAATCTTTGTATGATAGAGAAAACAAATTTTACATTCCTCATGTTGGAGACCAAGAGATTGATGATTTGTTAGATGGTAGAGAGGGTTTAAGACAAAGTGATGATGGATCTCCACCAACTGAAGAAATAAATCAACAAAGTGAAGAACCAATGGTTGAAAATCAACAGGTACACCTCTAAACTATCTCCTATGGGTTCAATTTCGCTCAAAACTAGCTTAAGTACGTAAAAAAATTCAGATTTTTAGACTTTCATGGCAGATTACGTCTGGGTTGGGCTTGGTTTCCAACCGTAAGTTAGTTTTACGCCTGGGTTTGGAAGAGGGTTTGGTCTTCGTTTCCAACCGTAAGTTGGGTTTACGCCTAGGTTTGGGATAAATCCGAGCGTAACTGATTTCCAATATGACAAAACTTGAGAATGACGCCTAGGTTAGATTCATCCAAAACACAGACGTAAATAGTTTTTGCATGGGTATTTATTACTTGTTTTACGTCTTGGTTAGGATTTTGGATTTCCAAACGTAAGTGAGAACGTCTAGGTTATATTTTCATCGTTTCCAGCCGCAACTGAAAACATCTAGGTTAGAAGTTGAATTTTTCAACCGTAACCTTTCCTATGCCTAAAACGTCTGGGTCCGTGTACCTTATAACCTGGACGTAATTCTAGTATTCTTTCTTTTTTTTTACTAATATTGTGATATTTTGGTTGATAGATTGTGCTTCCACCTAGCCCAATGCCTTCTCAACCTAAGCAAACGAAATTCTAACCAAAGATTCATCCTATCACTATTTGAATGACTTGGTAAGTGTTTTTTTTCTTTTTTGAAACTAATGGAAAGATATGTTGCTCATTCACTATGTTTTTGTTTTTTTACTAACTTTGAGTTTTTGGAACATGTAGAGATCGAAAGATAAAGAAGATGCAAAGAAATGGGCTAGAGAACGTGGCAAGTCAATTATGTGTGTTATAGTTTGTAATGGATCGACAAATGACCGCCACTTTCAAATGGTTTGCGAGTGTAGTGGAGAAAGTAAAAGTCATGTGAAAAAGGGTACCGTATATGAACCAAAGACGAATAGGAAAAATACTACTTTCACTAAGAAGACTAAATGCCCGTTCAAGCTTAAATTGAAGCACAACAAGAAAAGTGTGAAAAGTGAGGAGTGGTATTGGTATTTGGAGAAAGTTGTATGTGGTCGTCATAACCATCCCATACCGGATACTTTGTTATCCCATCCTTATGCGGCGCGGCTTAATGATGAAGAAAAACTCATTGTAAGCTCCATGACGGAAAACCATATGAAACCTCTTGATATACTTGGTCATATAAAGCTCGTAAACCCAAAGAATGTTTCTAGTTTTCCAACCATCTACAACGCCAAAACGAAATTGAAAATCAACAATGGGAAAATAGAAATCAAATGCAACAATTAAGGCATTTGGGGGAGAAGTATAATTACTTGGTTTTTCACAATGAAGATGAGGATGAACAAATAAAGAATCTCATATTGGCTCATCCCGAATTTATACAATTGGCGCGGTTCTCCAATCAAGTACTTTTAATGGATTGCACGTACAAGACCAACAAGTATGAGATGCCGGTGTTGAACATTGTTGGACAAATTTCCACCAACTCTCCGTTTAGTGTCGCGTTTTGCTTCTTGGAAAATGAGCTTGAAGAGAGTTATGTGTGGGCACTAAAACAAGTGAAGTTATTCTACGTGGAGGGATATACTCCAAAGGTGATTGTCACCGACAAGGAACAAGCATTGTTGAATGCAATAGAGAGGGTTTTCCCGGATGCTCATCACCTTCTTTGCACGTTCCACCTATGGAATAACATTGAGACTAAATGTAAGACCATCATTCGTCCAACAAACAAAAGTCAAATGGAAAGAATAAAGAAACTACCGTTGATCAAAAAAAAGGAAGCCAAAGAGAAATTTAAGAAGGATGATGGGTTGGCGGAACTAAGATGGGCTAGTTTCCAAAAGGATTGGGAAGCCATGGCATATTCTCTCACCGTGGAAGACTATGAACAACGATCTCGTATGGTATCGGCTAGTTTGAGAAGTTATCCAACTATGGTGAAATACTTGGTGGACAATTGGTTAGATCCGCACAAAGAGAAGTTCGTAGCCGCATTCACAAACCAATATAGACACTTCGACAACCAAGCTACAAGTATGGTGGAATCGTCTCACAACCGGTTGAAGAAGAAGCTTCATAGTGGTGATGGTGGATTTGTTACGGTATTCCAAGCCATGCACGCCTATTTCCTCCGTGATCTCGATAGAGTTAGGGAGTTTTTTGAAAAAAACCGATCTAGTAGACACACTAAATGGAAAGACAATGCTTGGCTTCATGGAATTAATCATAAAGTGTCGCATCGTGCAATTGATTTGATCATGAAAGAAGTGATACAATTTGAGGCGGGTAACTATGACGGAAGAGAGTGTGTTTGTCCTAACATGACAAGTTTGGGCCTCCCATGTCGGCATGTCATAGCCAATTACAATGACAAAGTTATTCCGATACAAGATGTTGATCCCTTTTGGCAACAATTATCATTTCATGAAACAATAGTCAATCAAGATTTTGGAGGAACATTTGCCGATACCGAGATCGGAAAAGCGCTAGCCGCGAAATATGATACATTAACACGGGGGCAAAGGAAAATATGGTTGAATAACTTGAGTAACTTCGTATACCCACAAACTAGGAACAATATGAAGGAACCACCTAAGAGAAAGAGAAAGGGGAGGCCTTCTACGAAAAAAAAGAGGAGTGTAGTAAGGAAAACGGCAAAGGAATTATTGGAAGAATCAAAGAAAATAGATCCTTCGGGTTATGAGTTGTTGAGAATAGCCTATGAAGCGGAGGATGAGATGGAGGAGGATGTTCAAGGTAGAAACAAACGAAGAAGAGGTCAAATGGAAAAAGGAGAACCTAGTCATCGAAATGTACAAGAAAAAGTTCTTGAGCCTCCCTCTCAAGAAAGTTCAACAAGCAAAGTTGATTTTAAAGGAAAATGTTCGGTCTTTCGTTCCAAACAACTAGCAAAAGCGGAGTTGTTAAAGGAAAAGGTTCCAAAGAATGCGGAGCAAAAATTGGGGGTGTTAAAGGAAAGAGTTCCAAAGAATGCGGAATAAAAATTGGAGAAGTTAAAGAAAAAGATTCCAAACCATGTGGAACAAAAGACGTGGAATTTAAAGGAAAAGGTTGCGAAGTTCCCTCCCAGGGAAGCACAAGAAAAAAACTTGGCGGTAAAGCCGATGTTAAACAATTAGCAAGAAATATAGGAAAAAGACCGATTGTTGGAATATTTCCTTCAAGTGAAAGGAACGGTACGGTTCGTATTCCAAACACAACTTACAAATCACCCCCTAAAGATGAGGAGGGTCGATATTTCCGGAATTTATATATCATATATGAAAATTACCTTCCTTTTTTCTCGGACTTTGTTCGTGACTATATTAAGGCCACTGATGAGGTAGATGGAGATGGGAATTGTGGTTACCACGTCTTCGTTGATCAACTTGGTCCCTTTGAAGACGTGAAAGATTGGGATTGCTCACAAGTTGACTATGTAAGGCAAAAATGTTTAATTGAACTATGTGGGCACCGAGATTATTACATACCAATGATGATATTTGAAAAGATGAGTCCGAGACGGTGTTAAACGAAAGGTTTGTCGCATGGGAAAAGCGGTTACACGGCAATAAATGTTTGACAAGTGAGTATTGGATGTCCATGCCAATAAACGGCCAACTACTCGCCAATGCATTCAATTGCGTTGTACATTATATCTCAAATGCATTTAGTTTCACATTTGCACCGACAAGGATACCATTTGACGAAGAATCAGATAAAACAAGAAGAGTGGTGATGGGTTACGTATGCGGAAACCATTTAGTCGGCCTCCAAATGAGTGAAGGATGCCCTTTACCTCCATTATTTGATTTTAACGAATGGTCCAAGTCTTGGTGTATTAGATTCGAGGAGAGTTTTGAATTTTGGAAGGCATTGCAAATGTCAAGGAGTAATGTCTCGTTTGCATTGATGAGCGATGCTGAGGATGACTAAACGTTCGTGAAGGGTGGTGAAAATATTTTGAATGACTCACTAGGAATAAAAAAATTTGAAGATATTCTCTTAAGTATTTTGTTGAATTTGTTTTTTATTGATAAATTTTTTTCCTATTTCATTACTAACCCCATATTACAACCCATCAAAACACACAACATTACATCGAAATTGCAACCCATTATACCACATGACATTACATAGAAATTTCATTACAAAAGGACTAATATTCGGGTCTACGAGTGCGGTAGAAGTCCTTCAGGATGTTGAAATGAGGTAAGTATTGAAAATTTGACCTTTTACACCTTTTCCATTCCTTAATAGCACACTCTAAAACTTCAGAGTTAGTTTCACCTCTAAGTCGTATTTGACCAATAATACGAACTAATTCCATAAATTCTTTAACTTGATCCCTTATCGTTCCGTACCGACAATACAACTTAATTGCATCACGGTTATTAGGTTTACCGGTTTCAGAGCAAAAGTTTTCGTAAATGGTTCTCCAATAACTTGTACTCACAAAACCACCTTGACGTCGTTCTTCTCCTCTTTTTGGATAGCATAGTACATAGTTGCGGCAAATACACAAATCTTCATCCAAAGTAAAACCAGGTTCATCCATAATCTAGTATATTTATTTTTATAATAGAGTAAGAGTTTAGGTGGAGATGCTTGATGTTGAAGATAGAATGTCTAGATAAGCAAAAAATAAGATGGTTGGGCATGTATATTCAACTTATATATAAAACCAAGATGTGTAACGGCTCTATTTTCAGGTAGTACAAGTTCCCAACGACTCTATTTTCAAAATTCAGGTAGTACAAGTTCCCAACGGCTCTATTTTCAAACCAAATGGGGACAAAAAACAGCAAACTCACTTTAAAAACGACGTACGCCTAGGTTTTAGAGAACACGAACCTAGACGTAAGCATATGAGCCAAGCAAAGAAGGCTTTTGTCATGGTTACGTCCAGGTTGGATAGAAAATAAACCAGGGCGTAACTTTGAGAAACACTTTCTGTCAGGCTTACGCCTAGGTTTTTTCTACCCTAAACCTGGGCGTAAACCTGCAAAAATCCGAAAGACGGTTGTGTTCAGTCTTACGCCTCGTTTTTGCCTACCCAAAAACGAGGCGTAAATGTTCATGAGTACCTAATTTTGATTTTGCATTTCACTTTAAAACTAGCAGCACAAATCCAATTTTTGGACTCATTCATTCATTCTAGCTAATACTAAGCCAAATTTGTGCATTCACTCAAACCTAAAGATACGTAAATAGAATTCATTCTAGCTAATACAAACCAAAGGAAAATTTCATTCTTGAAAAGAAAACTTGTTCATAACAACCAAAGGAAACAAAATAGTCTTCTACACCAAAGGACACTTGTTCATAACAACCAAAGAAAAAACCAAAAGAAACTAAATAGTCTTCTACAATTATGACATTGATAGAGTTTAAGGACAATTACGACCACGACCTATTTTGTTGCTTTTGTTACCACCTCGAGTACGAGGACTGTCACGACCACCATGACCACGACCCCGACCATGAGCATGCATATCTTCTTCATTGGTTTCAGAACTACTAGGTGATGGATGACGTTGACTAGTACCCACATCTCTACTCATCTTCATGCCCCTCTCTAAGTTCTCGTAATCCTTGTTTGGATCCGGCACGTCTTTGATTTGTTGTTGGAAAACCTTTACTTGTGCACTTGTGAGGCCCTCACCTTTTTGGACGCATGGAGTCAATGTTTGTGCCAAGTGAAGGCATTTCTTTTTCTATTTTACATATCAAAATGAAACATATTAGTACAAACAAATATAGTGTTATGAAACGGCGTCATGAAAAATAACAACTTTACTTACCATCTTGAAATATATCTCCTTCCAATCCGTATCAAATATACTTCTCTTTTCGGCTTCACGCTTCTTCTTTTCTTGAGCCTTTTTGATATATGTTACCTCTTCCGGATCATTATAAATCACATGAGGATGAACAAAATGGTAATACCATTCCAAATAACCTTCTTCGGCTTCCTTTGTGCCTAGAATATGAATGAGCTCCTTCATGCTGACTTGGTATAGTGCATTGTCGCGGTCGTTCCAAACATCAATACTTGGCGCTCGGCTGTAGTTGAGCACGACATTGGCACTTTTTACGGAAGAAGTATTAGCCAACAATTTGAACGATTCATGAGTGAATTTTTCTTGCACATAACTATATTGGAAGAGAACTCGACGTGGATTGGCCATTACGTACCCATGAGGATGAAACAAAGGCCCGTTGTAAGATTCCAAACTTGAAAAAACACGATGATCAATATCTTCTCCAAACTTATCTTCCTTTAGATCTATGTAAGGATCAAATATCACATCTTCAACAGTGAGAGCATCCATTTTCAACCTTAAATCAGCTATCTTCTCTTCTTTGTGCTTTATTTGGTTACCAGTGAATACAAACTTCTTTCCTGTAGGACGACCAATCTCATCGTCTGACCAAGATGTAGAAGGTCTCATGGTCGGAAAGTGGTCATATACCCATGCCTAACAAATTATATATAACCATAAAAACTATATACATAAAACCAATAAAAAAAGAAATGATAAATATAACAAAACCGAAACTATATAAATTACCTGAAAAAGACCAACATTCCCAGCAAGTTCAGTGGCTCCAAACCTCGAAGCTTTTCGAAAACTATCAAGTAAAAAAGCGAGGGTGGCAGTGCCCCAAGCATACTTTTTGGTCTCCTGGAAATTTTTCAACCATTGTAGATAGTGAGCATTAACTCGATTCCCCGAGTTATCAGGAAAGAATATGGTACCAAGGGAATGCAATAGGAATGCGGTGGCTGTACGAAGAACTCTTGTTTCATCTATCACCTCATGACGTTCTACTATAGCCTTTTGTGTTCCTCCAAACATATCTTTCAGATTCTTCAACAGTATCTTTTTGACTGGTATAGCTGGACCTTCTCTTGGTTCAGTTGGTTTATCTCCACCAGCCCACTTAAACTGTTTCTCCGTCTCAGCTTTCTCCCATCCAAGTGTGTCTTTAGCAAGGACATAAAGGTCTTCCCAACTCATATTGTTGTCAAAACCTTCAGAATCAGATTTTCCTTCAACGTTTAAGTTCAAGATTTGCTTCACATCATTCGGCGTTATTGTCATCTCACCGAATGGAAGATGAAAGGTATCGATTTCTAACCAATATCGCTCTCTAAAGGCACATGCAGTAATAGAATCAAACTCATGCTGATGGTTGAGAATTCCATTACCTAGCCCTGTATCCACTACAAGATCACGAACCTCTTTACATTCTTCACCTAACGACCAATAACCAGCCTTTTTATGTTTCAGTTTCTTTATCGCAATAACCAATAAAAAATCCTACAAAGAATGTATAAACAACAAATTTGTTAAGAGAAAGTTGTTAAGGAAGTAATAGAATCAAACTCATGTCTAAATTATACTCCCTCCGTTCCACATTAGATGATGTTTTAGGGTTTTTTGTATGTTCCAAAATAGATGAAAGTTTAGCTATTTTCTCTAAATTCTCACTAGTTTACCCCTGTTTTGGGATCACAACATAACATTCATTTACATTGTTATCAGTGAGAGATAATTAATCTAATTTAAGATTTTAAATCTATTCTCTATTATCTTAGGATATTTGGTCTTCCCAAGTGGAATTTCATGGGGATTCATAATTTATATTAGAATCCAGAAACAAAAAACTAGGAGCTTTAAATTTTTAGGAAGGTATTAATATGGGCAGATTTGGAAAAAAATTATGTTTCTTAATCTGCGTGAAAAACTCTATAAGATCATCTAAATTGGAACAGAGGGAGTACCAAATAAACAATATATCAAGTTGAACAAAATCATGCAAAATAAGAGAACGTTATAGATTATTACCCTGCTTTCGCAAACCTTAGCAGACCATGAATGTGGATAACCGAATAAGACCGCAGATTTATCGGGCGCCTCACCCCAAAGTGCACCATTATTCTTCTTAGGCAACAAATTACTGCCTTTAGGAATATGCTTGCCTTTTGGTGAAGGTTTCTTCCTCGATTTCTTTTCCTTCACTTGAGGTTTAGGTGTAGCTTCAGGTGAAGCAACAACAACTTGTTTCCCTTTTCCTTGAACAACAACTTCTTCTTCTTCTTGTCGATTTGGTGTATCTCTAATCACGAGTGCACCTCCCGATATCACCGGTAGTTGAAATTGTTCCCCTTCAATTTCTAGATCTTGGAAAACATTATCTTCCTCTTGAGATACTTCAGGACATCTTGAGCTACTTCCTTGAGTCATATCCTTCTTCTTCTTAGCATCCTTATGGAGACCTCTATGTTCTACCCCACAATGAATTTTATGGCGAGGTGTAGGAGTATCTTTTGGCGTTAAATCATTTTCTCTCTTCTTTTTAGCCTTTACTCTATCAGGATTCCTGCAAATTGCAAGAAATAGATCTTACAGAATTACTTTGAAAATTTTTTAGAGGATTCAGGATTAATTACGTCTGGGAAAAATACTTCAAAAACCCAGACGTACAAAATTACGTCTAGATAAAAACTTCACGAAACTGGACGTATCAAATTACGTCTGGAATACAAGTAACGAACCTAGACGTACAGGCTTACCTCTGGAAAATAACTTCAGAAAACCTAGACGTATTCCAATCTGAGCTTTCCTCTCAAAAAGATACAGGAACAATTACATCTAGTTATCCTATAAGATAAACCTAGACGTGGAAAATTACGTATGGGAAAACAAGTCACGAACCTAGACGTACTAGATTACGTCTGGAAAATAGCTTCAAAAAACCTAGACGTATTCCAATCTGAGCTTTCCTTTCAAAAGATACATGCACAACTACGTCTAGGTTAACCTATAAGATAAACCTAGACGTAAATTCAATTCTACGGTTGAAACCAAGGGAACCCAGACGTAAACCAAAATGCAAGCTATTTCTACAGTTTGATTTAATCAAAACCTGGACGTAAGTTCTTCAAAAACTGAAATTATGGTTGGAGAACCTAGACGTAGCACTAGTAGTTTAGAAACTATAACTAAATAAAACCCTAATTTTACTCCTATTTCATTCAATCTTCCTATTTTAAGCATAAAAACGAGTAAACAAAGATGGGTTTGTTCGATTATTACCTAACATGCACCATGGGTTGTTGTTGAGGAGTTTGAAATTGTAATTCTTGAGATGCTTGAACCGGTTGTTGAAGATGAAGATTTGGGTCTGGTGGTTGATTGAGAGGCTGATTCCCATCACTGGAATCAGTTTGCTTCTTCCTCATCTTTAGTAGAGATTTCAATCTGACGATGTTGAGTTTTCAAATCGCCGATTAATCGAAAATGATGAAGTGAATTGAAGTTGAATTGAAATTGACCGTGGAGGAGAGGAAGAGAAGGAAGATTAGAAAAGATTAGGTTTTTATGTTTTTATTTTAGTTAAAGGGTATTCTAGACATTTTGTACCTAAGTGAAGGATATCCCATAACCACCTTTTTGGACACTAAGAATCCAAGTGAAGCCCCTCTAATGGAGTGTGACGCCCAATAATAGCCTTCTAACTTTTTTTTGTCTTTGAAATGTGAAAAATGAGGTTGCCTTATGTGAAACAGTCAGGTGCCTTCATCCCATTTTGCTTTGTTCTCATTTATGAGATGATGGAGTTTAGCATTCAAAGCAAATTTATTGATTTCTAGTAAGCGTTGAAAATTGAAGGCCTAAATAAAGAAAGAAAGAATACTTTTGAGTCTCAGCCATCAAATTCACCTGACCACCCCCATCCATCCATCCATCATCATCATCTCTCTTTCTGGAGAAGAAGAAGGGTTGGGTTTCTCAAATTTGATTCAACAGAGTTGAAATTTGAGTAAGTTCAGTTTCCCATCTTCTTTTTTGTCTGTTCAAGCAAAATATGATAATTCAGGTTGATGATTTTAAAAAATTTGTTTAACATTGGTGTGAAAAATGTTAAATGAGAAATGGGTTGTCAAAAAAAGTAGTTCAAACTCAATAATTTGGTGGTTTCTGCAGATGTAATTAAAGTGTTTGTTATTATGTGTAGAAGAACTAGTTTCAAGTAGAAAAGGAAGTCCTTTTATTAGGTAAAACAATTTGGGTGTTGAACTTGTAACCACTAATTTGATATGAACATACCATTCATGGGTATTCCATTGCTCATAGGTGGTTGATGTTACAGAAATGGTACCTATTGTAACATACTAAGTTGGGGCTGGTTTAGTTCAGGTTTGTTCTGAATTCCCACCACTTCAGCTTACAAATCTTGACTCTGGAGTGTCACTTTGATTATCTTAGGAGAATGTAAAGACAACAGCAAAAGAACCAACACATTGTGGATATGTATAGTAGAACTAGTTTCAGTCAGAAAAGGAATTCCTTTTTTTAGGTAAAACAGGTTCAAGTATTGAACCTGTAACCACTAAGGCTTGTGGAAGCTTGATATCAACAATACATTTGTGGGCATTCCCATTCCCATGGTCGGTGTTACTGAAATGGAACCTATTGTAAGTTGGGGCTGGTTTAATTCAGGTTTGTTCTGAATTTCAACCACTGCAGCGCACAAGTCTAGACTCTAGATTGGGTTTCTGAGTAACTTTGGAGAATGTAAAGACTACCACAAAAGATCCTCGTGTTATGGATATGTACCCGGATACTCCCAACTGGTGTGTTTAGGAACAAACCTGTCTTTGTTCTTCTGGGGTTCAGGGTAAACAGCTTTTTGTGGTTACACTGTCATCTTTCTTTAAAACTTTTCTATTTTGATTATTTCTGTGTGTATGTGTTTATGAACAAACTGAGGCTGCGAGATCCTAGATGCTAGTCAATCTATTAATTTGGTTAGGCATATGTTCGGAGATAAAGACTGTTCTGACACAGGTATTAGACTATTAGGTGCATCCTCTGTTAGGATTCTCGGGTTTCAATCTTTTGGATATGTATCTTTGGTAACATAAAGAATGAAATTTTTTTCAGCCAGTTACTTGTAATTTGCTTAGAAAATATAACACTACGCACTTTGTTGTTTGGGCAGTGGATGTAGAAACCCGTGTTGATGATGGAGTTGGAGAGTTAGATTGCTCTATTGATGAAGTAGAATTCATAGACTGTGGAGATAATGTTGCACTTCTTGAACCATATGAGGGTATGGAATTTGAATCTGAAGATGCCGCTACAGCATTTTATGATGAATATGCTACATAAGTAGGGTTCATCATGCGTGTCATGGCATGCCGCCGTTCCGAAGTTGATGGAAGAATTCTTTCTCGTCGACTTGGATATAATAAGGAAGGTCGTTGTAATAGTACTAAAGGAAAACATGGACCCCTTAGGAAGCCGAGGACCAGCACACGAGAAGGTTGTAAAGCGATGATCCTGGTAAAGATAGAGAAATCTGGAAAGTGGGTTGTGACAAGATTTGTGAAGGACCATAATCATCCACTAGGGTTTCTACCCGTGAACGTCGTCATAAAATGGTAAGTTCTCTTTGTAATTCCAATACAAAGTGAAGTGTATTTTCTCTAACTCTATATCTCAACTCAAATATTGATTTATAATGACTGGAAGTACTCTACCTCGACTCAGGTCTTAAAACACATGCTCAATTGGTACATTTATGTTATAGCTGGCTTATGCATGTTGATTATCTGTGGAATATTTAGTGCACTATTTTTCAGCCTTAACTTTTTTCTGTTCACAAATATATAAACATGTGACAACAATCTGCGACAATAGGTATGGTACAGCCGTACAGGCAACTGAAACAGATGATTACCTATCTAAACTACTGGAATTGTCTAGCATTCACAAGCTTGAATTACCATTTTAGGACCTAGGTTAACTGGATGCATCACTAATTATGTAATTTCATTTGTAAGGTAATCTACTAAAGTAAGCTTCCAGTTTTTCCTTAAAGTTGAATTATAGCTTCAGGTTGTGGAGGTTGTAAAACTTAAGCTTATGGTCTTTCCATGTTTTCTTTATAAGCTGTCTGTGACAGTTCACTAGGGTTTTATCATATCTTCTAAATTGTATCATGGATGTGAACCATTAGTTGTATGTCATTCTATGATCCAAATGGACCTGAGCATTACTTGTACAGTTGTGTGACATTCTACGCATTCAGGATTTAGACTTCAAGAGACCCTTAAACCCTGTTTGATAATATTTCTTTGAATTTGTTTATATCTGTAGGATGAGAAGGATAAGAGAATTCAAGAATTAACAGCAGAACTTCGTCGCAAAAAACGCTTGTGTGCGGCATATCGAGAACAACTAAACACATTTATGAAAGACGTGGAAGAACACAATGAACTGCTGTCAGCAAAGGTTCAAGTCGTTGTCAATAATATCAAAGACGTTGAGTCAGAAGATTAACAGATTTCACGCCATACAGCAGCGGGAACCACATTTGGTGAGCTTTTTTGTAACATATGCTCTGAAAAAAAGTTTCATCCGTTAAATTTTGCAACTCAAACTGTAGTTTCTTACCTTTGATATCCTCTCTTTTAATGTCGGATCATGTCAGTAGAGAATCGTATGGGAGATTATCTTCGAGCTAAAGTATACATGGGTTCTATGAGATGGATGCAGAGAAAGAAAATCTAGACAAGGGACAGTTTTAAAAGTAATCTATTCGAGAAAATTAGATCAATCAAGACATTCACGACGAGGAAAAGAAGCTTCAGTAAAGTTGTAGAGCTCAAGTAGTTCAGAGTACATATGTTTTTTGTGAAGCAACAACAAGTTTTTCTTGTAAAAAGTTATGTCCGCTGGGCAGCTAAATTAGTGTAAGAGGGTATTTACAGACCTTGATTTGGTCACTACAGTAAGCACAAACTTTTGTAACCAAATTAGGTGAAGCTACTACTGGGTTTTGAACCCTAAAAAGCTTCAACTTTGTTTCTGCAACGAATTGGGTGATTGAACTGGTAAATAATTTGTATAAAATGTGCTTAATCTGTAGTCCTGCAATGGAAGAACGCACTGCACTTCTAAATTGGAATTAGGACACAATATAGAATCATCGATTTCTTATTAATCTCCATGTATTTACAGTCCTGGTAACCAAGTCAAAAGTTTTGAACTCAAGGATGCACGACAACTGAGACAAACATTCAAGTTGTACTACTAGTATTTAGCGACTGCTTGATTCTTTCACCTGCATTTAAGTTTCAACTATCAACCCGACTGTATGTGTTCTGGAGCTGTTTTGGATTCGGAGCTGCTAACTGCATTTTTTTGGTCTCAGTAAATGGCCAAGATTAATTAAGGTTGATTTTCTTCATTACCACTGCCTCTGTCATCTTCCGTTTGTTTTTCCGTGTGGTGCATCCATCAATGTGATATCTGCACTCACATGGTTTGTAACAGTTTCTTCATCATCTGCTTTATTTCAAATATATACTGTTATTTTTTTACTTTATAAGTTATTGTTATTCTATGTTTTTATATATTTCCTTCCCCATCTATAAATGTACCTCTCACCCCTTCACAGTTTCCTCACCTTCTCTTCATTACTGTCTCCCTCTATACCTAAAACTTTAGGACAACTTTTTAGTTTCAACTTCCAATCTAAGGCAACTGTAAGCTCAAAACTAACCATTTCATTCCTCACTGCTTCATTTTTTTTTCAGCTTTAAGATTTTTCAAACTGTACTTCCATCACAAAGAAATCTCTAATGCTCTAAATTTTATTGCAGACAATGGATTTTCTAGGATTTTCCCTGGTTGCCCTTCTCACTATGTTCAGAACTGTGCATGGTTATGGAAGTGGATGGTCTAGTGCTCATGCAACTTTCTATGGCGGTAGTGATGCTTCTGGTACTATGGGTAAGAAAGCAAACTCCATATAAGATCTTCTCCATTAACTGCTTTATAGATCTTAACCAGTATAATTTATTTTTGGGGAATCTTTTTTCAGGAGGAGCTTGTGGATATGGAAATCTTTACAGTCAGGGATATGGAACAAACACAGCTGCACTAAGTACTGCTCTGTTCAACGATGGACAAAGTTGTGGTGCTTGTTTTGAACTTAAATGTGATAAGGATCCAAAATGGTGTTTGCCTGGATCCATCATAGTTACTGGTACTAATTTTTGTCCACCAAACAATGCTCTCCCAAATAATGCTGGTGGTTGGTGTAATGCTCCTCAACAACACTTTGATCTCTCTGAGCCTGTTTACCAAAAAATAGCTCTTTACAGAGCTGGTATTGTCCCTGTTGTTTATAGAAGGTAGATATTTACCATTTTACCCCTTACCCATGTCTTCCTTTTATCTCAGAATCTGTCTTGAGTTCAATTTATCATTGTTTGTTTGTAGGGTTCCTTGCAAGAAGAGGGGTGGAATTAGATTCACCATTAATGGACACTCATACTTTAACTTGGTTTTAATTACAAATGTTGGTGGAGCTGGTGATGTTGTTGCTGTTTCAGTCAAAGGATCTAAAACTAGATGGCAAGCTATGTCAAGAAACTGGGGACAAAACTGGCAAAGCAATAGTTATCTCAATGGTCAAGCCCTTTCTTTCAAAGTCACAACAAGTGATGGCAAAACTCTTGTCTCCAACAATGTTACTCCTTCCAATTGGAATTTCGGTCAAACCTTCAATGGTAGACAATTCAGAGCACCCAAATCTCTCTAAACCTAACTCTTTTTACATCTAACCTCTGCAGGACTTTTTTTTTTACTTCTGCTATTAGTTACCTATGTAGTGTTTAAGATTGTGAGGTGATGTTGAAGAGAATTTCAGGATGGGTCTTTTTTGAACGGCTCATACTAAATTCTCTCTGCCTTTTTTTTTTTTTTTTTTTGCATTCATTACATACACCGTTAATGAAATGTGTTGGTGTTGTAACTCGAGTACTCCCTGATAATATTAAAGAGGGACTCGTAGATGCAGTTTTTAGTTTTGGCTGAGGTGAACACAGTCAGTCACCCGTCAATAACTTGCTTTGCTTTTATTTTTATGCTATGTTGCTTGTGTTGCTGCTGCTAGCAGCGGCTTTATTGTAAGTTTTAACTAGTGGGAGCATTTGATTTCAAATCAAATCTGTGTCTCAAGTTACTCGGCATGTAGCTGAAGTTGTTTCTCAAATATATTAAGAAAGTATTATTTGGGTGAACTTGATGATGAAATGTATTATTTATTAAATCTCCATTTTGGTAAAATTCCATTTGTATTATTTTTTATTTATTTATTCCTGTCAAAGCACGATTTCAGGATAGCACTGGTTCAGAGTCATGTAAAACATTTAGGGGCTTTTTAATAAAGTAACCAACTTTTTGGGTCATAATTAAGAAACTGGCCGTTTTTTTGAATTGTTTTACAAACTGGCCGAGTCTGACTTTTTCCGTCCCGTTTTTTGAATAAAATGGGTAACATCAGTTAAATGCTTATGTGTCAGTTATCCTACTCAGTAAAAGACAGTTAGACCCTCACATGGATTGACTAGGTCGAGTTAATAACATGAGTCGTTTTCGAGCCAACTCAGTGACTCGGACCAAGTGAAGAACATCATTATGTAGGCATTTCTACATACATGTTGAGTGTGTAAAACAACCATGGGATTTGTAAATTTTTCCACATCTTCCTTCCCTTCTCCATACTCAGCAACACCAGAGTACCTGCAACATCACCTCTTGAACAACAGCTGCAACAAATCCTCACCTCTAATATCTTCATAAAGTATAAACCATAGCTACCAGACCCCATGTTGACTTCAAATGCTCATATGTAGCTGAATCCACAAAACTGCATCTGTAACTTAACCACCATCTCCATTTCTATAACTCTTGCCAACCCAGAAACCACCTACAACTCCAGCTGCAACTCCACTAGAACAACAACAGCGCAACTTCTCTGTAAAATCAATGCCTTCAACACATGCACATACATAAATGAGCCTCTTCATCTATTCCTTGTTTAATTTAGCAGACCCCATCTCTTCCCTGTTACAAGTGAACAATTGAAATCAAATCCCTTTGAAATCAACATAACTAAACTCTAATCAATTCTTATGTGCATGAAAATCAAATCTCTGCAACAATAATTGAAATCAAATACCCAATTAAAAGCTTACCATACCAGCAACAAAACTCATCCAAAATCCAACCAAATTGTTACTGATTCAAACCCAAATGATTTTCTTATCAACCACTGTTAATCATGATGGCAGCAGTACCCATTTAATTGATAAAATTAAAAATCCTAATTAACGCAATCCCCTAATTTCTGAAGAACCCTAATTAAGGAATCCCCAATGCAACATCCAGAACCCTAACTGTTGAAATTAGATCCAAACGAACATGCATATGATGAATTAACACAAACCCATTGTCTCAAACTGAATCAATTCAATTAAAGTATTATCAAAAAATACAACTAACTGAATTAACAAGGATTACGAACAGTTGAGAGAAAGAGAGAGACTAAGAACAATTGAGAGAAAGGGAGAGACTAAGAACAGTTGAGACAAAGAAAATCTTCTGGTGGTTCATCCCATTTGTTGCAAACTCTAACTAAAATCAGAAGATGAAGGTCGCTGCTTCTCCGTTCCTGGCTTTAGAAATTTTTTTTCAAAATAGACTCTCGACAATGTAAAAACCAAAGAGAAGATACAAGGGTTAGATGAAGGATATGGTGGTCATTTTAAGTATAGAAATTGACTAAGTCAACTTGTTGGACCATCTTGGTGGGACCGTATGAAATAAATAACGGAAAGGCCAGTTTATAAAACATTTTGAGAAAACGGCCGGTTTATTAATTAGGGGTGTTGAAGTTGGTTACTTTATTAATTTGCCCAACATTTAGATCAACTGTATATAGGTGCTTGGTATCCGATCCTCAACAAAAATGCAACACAACAAACGAATATTAGGCGACATGTGATGTTTAGGAAATCATATAATCGCAAGGCTAACGATTTTATAACAAAAGCCTCATTTCGTCAAGACACACTTCTTTCACTAGGAAAAGCCCGAGCAAGTCTTATAGTTCAACTTAAAAATTCCAAGTCTTATGTTTAGGTAACCATAATCGCAAGGCTAACAAAAGACTCGTTTCGTTAAGACATATTTCTTCCACTAGGAAAAGCCGGACAAGTCTTACAGATGGAACTGAATAGTTGAAAGATCAACTGTTATAGTTGAACTTCAAAATCCCATTTTCCGTTTCATGACTTAGAAACAAAAAAGTTTGCACACTGTTATTTAGATGGAACCCTAAGTAAGATTTCCAAGTAAAGTTTGCACACTGCTGGTTTTTACTGTTTTACATTCTACTAGAGATTTTCATTAATCTAAAACAAGGTTTGAAAAACAGGTCACGCCTACTGAGCGTGACCGTTGTAACGCGTTTTGACGGATGTGATCACGTTTCAGGCAAAAATCGTATTATTTAGAAAAAAAACGCGTTTTTATACGTTATTCTAAAATAACGGGCGTTATAACGGTTAAATAGTAAATGAAAAAGAATTATGGTTTCAAATTTCTATCTAACGGTTACAATGTGCGTGAAAACAGTTATAACGGATCTAATAACGTTGTTATAACATTTTCTATATATTACTCCCTCTGTCCTAAAATTTCTGTCCTCTATTCTATTTTTGTTTGTCCTAAAATA
Organism: Papaver somniferum; assembly: GCF_003573695.1. NCBI lineage: Eukaryota > Viridiplantae > Streptophyta > Magnoliopsida > Ranunculales > Papaveraceae > Papaver > Papaver somniferum. Next base: position 221,216,329 of record NC_039358.1, read on the forward strand.
CTGGTCAGCTTCTGTTTATAGTCATATTTTTTAGTCAAACTCTCAAATATATCCTTCAATTTTTTATAATTATAAAATTATTTTTAATTATAACCAACCAAAAATCTTAAATGATATTTTCCTCAATAAGAGATAAATCTACAAAATCAATCCATAAATACTTTTATTTTTATCTTCTATTTTAACGTCTTAAATGATACCTTCCTCAACAGGAAACAAAATTACGACGTCAATTCATAAATATTTTAATTTTTATCTTTTATTTAAACATTTCTATAAATAATGAAATTACCAAATATGTATTTTTCTTACATGGTCCATACACCACTTTTAATTTTAGTAATAACATAGCATTTAATAGGGATAGTTCCGTACACTCCTCCGGTCTCCTTAATATCTTGACTTAGTTAAAGCGGACTAATAATTTAGGATGGAGGGAGTACTATTTTATTCTTTTATTTTTAAAATATTAGTTGTAATTTTTTAATCTTTAATTTAAAATATAAAGAATTGTAAGAGAATATTTTTATATTTTTTTTTATTAGAAAACGGTTATAACTGACGTGAAAAGGGGAAAATGGTCTGAAAAACTTTCGTTAAAATGTTATTTAGATGAAAAAAACGGAAAATTCAATTTTAGAAAAACGATTATAACGTTTGTGAAAACGGAAAAATGGTCCTAAAAAACTGCTGTTATTTCCTACTTATCGGCATTATAGAGACATGGGGTTCGGGAACCCTCACAATCACGGTATATGAATGTGACCGTTTTAACGGGTGTTTTTTGAAATTAAACGCGTGTTTTTCATACCTTGGTCTAAAGATAAACCTAGATAACTGTTTAAAGTTTAAACATTTTTCGTTACCAGTTTTCAATCTTAAAATGTTGCGCAAAATCCATAAATTATACTTGAAACTGTGAAATCTTGGTAGGAGAGTTACTAGAGTCTTGAGCACGGGCTCTTGACACCTCTCTCTCAATGCTCTAGAATAGCAGTTCCCAAAAACTGTTTTACAACTTCCAACAAACTGTTCATTACCGGAAGAGACAGGCAGAGAAGCTGACCAGCTGGTACTCCAAAACCAAGAATCAATAAATGTTACATAGCATCAGAATTTGTCCCCTGGTAAAAACTTTGACTGCTTTTTATATCGTTTATTACATCTTTATTGATTCTGCCGCTTTGACTTTTGACTGCTTGCAATTCCAAATAAAGCTAGTAACCTAGTAGTAGTTGACCCCATGCTCCGTTACAGTCTTGCGTCCAAAATTTACGGCTCCACCTTCTCCTCCCAAAGTTTGAGTTTTCACCTTTTTTTTCTTTTTTTTTTTTTACGAATATAAAATCTTAGAAAAGAAAACCAGAACGCATCTACAGTATCTAGCTCATATCTCAGATCGCATCCACAATATCTAGCTCATATCTCTGCATTTAGGGGTGTTCATAGTCGGTTTCGGATCGGTTTCCAGCCAAACCAAAAACGAAACCAATACTATCGGTTTCTAAAAATATAAACCAAATCAATCCATTAATCATTGGTTCGGTTTCTAAATGGTTTTAGCCGGTTTCGGTTTGTTCCATTGGGTTAATGGAAAACCGACTGTATGTCAGTTTTCTGAAACTGACAGTTCAAATCTTTAAAAAAAAAATAACACAATTGAATTCTTTTTAACCTACCTGTGGAATGTTATTAACACACAAGCGTAGTTCATAACTCAAGTTTATAAGCATAGTTCAAAACATAAACATTACGTATTCAAAATACATAAACTCCAAGTTCTGCATGCTCCAAATTCCATACTCATAACTGCATGTGCCACAATGAGTCGATGACTCTCAACCAGTCCCTGTCATTGTGCTTCTTCAAGTATTTCTTGGTATGATACTTCATGTACCTAATTACTTATCGGTTATCCATTGGTTTTTGGTTCGGTTTTCAGGTCAAACCAAAACCGAACCAGTAATGTCGGTTTTCAATTTCTTTTACCGTAACCAATCCATTAGCAAATGGTTTTGTTGGGTTTCTTCCTAATCGGTCTGGTTTGGTCCGGTTCCGGCTGAAAACCGAAACCATATTCAGCCCTATCTACATTTGCTCATTAAGCTTTTACTCTTATTTGTTTTCAAGGATTCTAATTCAAAGATGTTTATGCTCATGATGGAGTTAAGAAAGTAATGTGCAAAAATCAACAAAGCTTTCATGATTCCAAACAGTTTACAAAATGCATTGAAGAAATGACGGTTGATGAAGCTGCAAAAACCAAATCTAAGACAACTTGTAATGTGTTATATTAATGGTTTGCATTAGGAGTTAAAATTATATAAACGTATTTGTTTGAAAAAGCATATGGTATGTGGTCTAAAGTATATCTCCCGCTTCACGATTTCTTGGTATTTTTATACGAGTATGAGATCATGTCATATTTGTAATGGCAGTTCCCAAACTAACTGCTAGGTTATTTCGACGTTATTCTGCTCAACATCTGAGCACGATATAAATACAAGTTAGTGATTGTTTTTCAGCAGTACAACAGTACCCTCCATTTTAACAGATTTGCAACAACTGAGTTAGCAAATCAACAGAAAATGAACAAATCAACATCTGTTATGCTTAAAGAAATCAAATTCCAGCCAAAGACAAATCAAGAAAATTACGCCTAATTAACCTAATTACTTAGGAATAAAAACCATACCTTTAATCTTCAATCAAATTTCCCCGCACCCAATTAACGAATTAGATTACTCGTTTCTTTCACAAGAACATAGATTAATGGCCATCACATGAGATTTAGGAAGAAAATTTGCCCTAGATTTTTACTTAGGTTTCGTCGTCGTTTTTTTTTTCTTCTGTAAACATAGGTTATGTAAAAAGAGGAGGAGAAGAGATAATAACGTATATATCCAGACGGTCTTTCTAAAAACGCCCCACTCAGACGGATATTCTATGCACGCTCCACTCAGACGCTGCTTCTATAAACGCCCCACTCAGACGCTGCTTCTATAAGCGCCCCACTCAGACGGATTTTTAATAAACGCCCGACACAGACGCACAATCCATCTACGCCTGAACTAGACTCACTTTCTATGTCCTCCCAACACAGACGCACCTTCCATATCCGCCCTACCCAGACGCACCTTCTATGTCCGCCCGAGTCATACGCACTTTCTATCTCCGTATGTATCAGACGCACATAACTTCTCCGTCCCAGTAGACGCACTTCCCATCGCCGTCCCATGTTAGGCGTGAACTATACCTACGCCTCAATCAGGCGCACGTAATAACTCCGTTTCATTCAGACGCATATTTTAAAGAATGCTCGGTCAAGAAACGTGAGTATAAGTTCCGTCTGCACCAAGCGTTCGTATAAGTTACGCTTCACCAAATTTTGGTCGTCCCCCATTGCGCTTGAACACCCAGAATACCAAAAAATTTGGGCTTTTAGTCTGGCTTTTGGTATTTGGTCCGTCTCATAACTGTGGTTGCTCTAAGAGCATCCACAAAGGACGACCAAAACTATAAATTTGGTCCAAAAACCAATCACTGTGAAATGGACTAAAGAGTAAAATGGTGGATATATCAAAACTAAATATCAGACTATATTTGGTCTCTAATCTAGACCAAAATTATATTTGGTCGGGCAGAGTTTAGAAATGCACTTCATATCAGGCACATGTATAATAACTGTTTGGAGTAGGGCGGATGTATAATATACGCTCGCTACTGAGGCGAAGTTTTAAAATCCGTTTGAATAAGGCGAAACTATATACTACGCCCCACGGAGTGTAAATATAAAGTGTGCCCCATGCTAGGCGAACATTTAAATTTCGTCTGAACTACTAATATTTGTTAACTTCGAATTTTTATATACACAATTTACACGTGTACATAACTTCCGGTCCCAAAATGTAACTTCAAACAAATATTATTGCCCGACACCAGACGCACACTAAATCTCCGTCTCATACCAGGCGTTAATAATATGTACGCCCAACTCAAACGTAGTTTATATGTCCGCCCAAGTATCAGACGGATATTATACACGCGTTTGGTTTCAGGCGTAGTTTTAACATGCGCTCGATCAAATTTTACTCCTCCACTGTAGCGTAGCATCACGGAGCAAACCAATTTTTTTAGTTTTTTTTTGTTTTTACTCTTTGGTTATACTCGCACTATTGGAATTGCTCCGAGACATTATAAATTGTTCAGCAACTGCTTTGGAACTACAGTTGTTCCACTCATATAAATTATTGTGCGTATGCCACTCTTCTTTCTACTCATCTACGTAACGATGTCGCCTTCATGTGGTCATATTTCTTCATTGAAATAAGATAATCCTAAATCAGAGAGCTCATGTAAAATACGACTAATTACTACTCAATCACCATAAAAAAAATTTCTTTTTTTTTTCTTAGGCAAAAAAAAGAAATTATATTATAAAGTTGTTCGTCGTTGCTATGCGATTTACGTAATCAAAATTGAAAATAAACTTTGAGTCCTTACTTAATAATTCAGAAAGAGACAAAAAGATATTTGCTGAAGAGTAATTTGCCAGCCCCATTTTCCGTCCTTCCTTGGCTAAAGCATCCGCCACTTCATTTCCCAGTCTTCCGGTATGTATCAGTTGATAATAGACGAATGATTTTGCTATAGTCTTGACGTCTTCCAAAATTCTTTGATTATGTCAATCCAAATCATCCTTTGTTCCTGTCAAATAAATGATAACATATTGGTTGTCCTTCGAGAATTACCTGTGATAGGTTGATTGAAGTTTCCCAGTTGATTGCTTCCTTTGCTTTGAAACATTCTGCCATGAGAGCCGATGTTGTGACTAGTTTGATACATGTTGATGTTCCAGAGCTACCTGAATGATCTTGTTCTGTGAACCCCAGTCCTACTGTTAAGTTCCCTTCCTTGAATGAAACATCAAAGTTAATTTTTGTTTTCCCAAACGGCGGTGGTTTCCATTCCTCCTTCTTCTTTCCTCTAGTTATCCAAGTACTACTCTTGATTCCTTTGTTGATGAGCGAATTATGAACTACTATCTCAGTTTCTATGATCTTAATCAGTTTCACGGGTGTAGGTTTCATTTCTTTAAAAACCACGTCACTTCTTGCCTTCCATATATTCCAAACCAATATGCCACAGATAGCTGCCCACTCAGTCATAGGATCATCCCAATCATGGGGGGTTAGAGAACCAAGTAAGAATCCATTCGTAAATATCAATGTCATTTCTAACTCTAGTAGTCGTGATTAGACCAAACCAAACGTCTCTCCCGAAAGGACGATCTATAAGAAGATGGTAAACAGTTTCTCTAGTCGAATTGCACATATATAGGGCAACTATCAGACTCTATTGTCATTTTGTAGGCTAGCATCCTCCCTTACAGGAAGGAAGTTGGAAACACATTTCCAAAGAAAGAGTTTTATCTAGGGGTAGACCTAATTTTCTAAGACCTCATATATGGATTTAGTTGAGAATTTCCCGTTCTTAGTTAGACTCCAACGGAGGACATCTTGACCGTCTAGCCGGGGTTGGATGCGCTTAATGAGAGCAACATTGTGGGGATCGAAAATAGTCTCCAACAAGGTTATGTTCCAGTCTCGTCTTACTGGGTCCCAGAATTAGCCAATCTCCAAAAATATCTCGGATGTCTCATGTTGGGACTGGGTGATCAGAGGCGTTTTCGCTCCTAGGATCCAATTATGCTCTCATATATTGGTTGTTGAGTGGATATCCAGTTCCCATATTCCAAAAAATTTAAGTTTGGTTAGACCCTCCTTGATCCCATTCCAAGCAACAGATCCATGTATTTTATAATTTCCCCTAAGCGGGCAAGTCGAAGGGAAGTAGCAATATTCATAGATTTTAGCGCAAAGGGCTTGAGGATTAGATACAAGTCGCCAAGCTAGTTTTGTTTCATTTACCAGTTTGAGATTTTTGTAACCAAGACCACCATTCTTTTTGGTTTTGCTAACCATTCCCCAACCTTTGATGTAGAATCCTTTTTTGTCATCCTTTTTTCCCCACCAGAAATCTCTCTGAAGCCTCATCATTATCTTTAAAGTTTTGGACGGGATAGGAAAATATGTCATTTGGTATATATGGACCGAGAACAGACCTTCCAACCTGATTGAGCGTACACCCTTCCATCCTTTGAGCCTAGCTTTGTTACTAAGTTGGTGAAATTTAGGCGTAGCAACCTTTGAAAGAAAAGAGGAGTACCTAGGTAGGATTCCATTAAATTCATTCTTTTCGTTCTCAAATCCCTGGTTAGGATTCTGCTAAACCTTTATGAAAGATTAGGAGTGTGAAAAACTCCTGACTTATCCAAATTGATTAATTGGCCAGAGAAATCTCCAAAATCATTTAAGATCTTCATGAGGTTCCTGGATTCACCGAGATTATCTTTGGTAAAAATCAGTATATCATCTCCGAAGAGTAAATAGATGATAGAAGGATACGTTTTTTCTATCTTGATTCCAGAGATCTGGATCTTGCCTTCAGTATTGATTAACATTCGTGACAAAACTTCCATGCAGATAATGAATAGGTATCGAGAGAGGGGATCTCCTTGCCTGAGCCCTCTAGAAGGTTTGAAAACCTTACTAGGCGGGCCATTTAAGAGGAACGAGATGGCAGTGGTACTAATACACTGGTAAATGAGGTCACACCAGTGGTCGGAAAACCCCATTTTCTTGAAAATCTTAATCAGATAGGTTCACTCAACCCGGTCAAAAGCCTTGCTCATATCTATCTTGATTCCTTGATACCCCAAATTTCGTTTTCCTTTTTTATTCATGCCATGAGTTATTTCATGGGCAATCAGAATATTGTCCGCGATTTTTCTTCCTGGCACAAAGTCAGCTTGAAAAGGAGAAATGAAAGAGTTAAGATATGGCTTTAGTCTATTGTCAATGATTTTAGAGATAATTTTATAAACAATATTGCATAAACTAATAAGGCGGAAGTTCCCAGATCTCTCAAGAATGTATGATTCGACTCTTTAAGTAGAAATTTGGTTTCAAAGAAATTTTTGACCATGGCTATCACCTCCGGTCCAAAGATGTTCCGACTTTTTTGGAAAAAAATTTACAGGAAAACCATCAGGGCCTGAAGATTTTGACGGGGGCATAGAGAATATTGTCTACCTGATCTGTTCCACCAAGGGGGGGCTATGAGTCGACAATTTATTTCTTCAGTGACCCATTCGGGGATCCGATCCAGTATCTCTCTCTCCTATCTGCTGTTATATCTCCAAAGGAAGTGGCGATTTCTTCAAAGTGGGTCCTTAACACCTCCTCTATATCATTGAATTTATCTTTCCACTCCCCAGTAGCATCCTTGAGCTTATTGGTCTTATTTCTCCTAAACCTATTAATCGTTTTTGCGTGGAAATAAGATGTGTTTTTATCCCCCAAACTAATTTCATTATGCCTCGATTTCTCTTTCCAGAATTGCTCTTCAATGTTATTCCATTTATCTAACTCAAGCAGGAGGCCTTTCCATCTATCTATTGATTCCTCGTCATGGTTCGATATTTGGTACCACCAAAGACTCCTTTATTCCAGTCTTTCAAGATGGTTTGAGGTTCTGAAGCCTAAATCCAACTCTAAATCCACGAGAACCCGGGATGAAACTTTCCCAAAAATCCTGAATTAAGGGAAGGCACGTGGCATCTTCAAACCACATTCCTGGGATCCGAATAAAATTTCCCCGTTAAAGCACTGCTCGGTCGAATTCGCAAGCGTTGCTATCTCAAGCTTGTTTGTCTAGTTTAATGGTCAAAACTATAAGTCTTTATTTCTAGTATACTTATAGCTATGTCTCAGATTAGGATAGAATGTGTAGTTGATCTTTAGACTTCACGGTGTTCATCTATTGAAGACGAAGAACTACTAAGGGGAGCTTGTGGAATTTCATCAACAAAAGGTATGTGGAGACTTGAACTCATCTATCACTCAGAAGTCTATTTTCTATTATATCTCCTATTGAGACAAAATTCGTATATCTATATAGACTTTACACTATACACATTTGATATTTCCAGCTGAGTTTAACTCGTTTACATATTTCTCGAAATATGTGTTTGTAAGCTTTTTCTTTAACCACGTTCATCTTTTATTCTTGACGAAAGTCAAAAGATGATCATGTGAAAATCGCCTGGTAACATCTTATATGATTTGTGTGAGACAGTCATTTAATGTAGACTCGGAATGTTTTGTATTGATCATATGATCACTTGAAAATTTCTTTGAAGCTAATAGATTGTGTGAGACAGCTATTCCCGTCTTCTAAGAATGTTTCAATTATTAAAATGGGAGTTTTGAACGACTAATCATTGATTGGATATAACACAGTACGCGTACTTGTATGCTAATTGTTGCACGTGTATTCCAAGTCCGGGAATTTAGTATGCATATCCGTATGTGTACTAATTCAACAGTTGAAGTCCGAGAACTATAGTATGCATACCCGTATGAGTACTGATTTCAACTGAGTTCGGTCGTGAACGACAGTATGCGTACCCGTTTGCATACTGGCGGACAGACCAAGTCCGGAACTCTAATTATGCATACCTGTTTGCATACTTGAGTAGGTTAATTAAGCTCTAAAATCGGTTGCTCATGAAAAAATACATTTATTTAATAAGGAATGCAATTTTTGCAAACCGTTGCTAAAATGTTCATGAATTGATTCAATTGAATCAAAACCGATTTTGCTTCGATTGTGACTTGTATACTTCTATGCGAATATAAACAATTGAACAACTCTATAACTAGTTTCATTTGAGTCATTTGAACTAGTTATGATTAAGATGGACAAGGTTGATATGAAAGTGTTCATATGCCTAACTTCGGTTAACTATTGTTGAGCCAACTAAGTGTACACGTTTAGGTACGGCTACCCATATCTAAATGAAGGTACATTTCATTTGTGTGTAACAAGCTAAAACAATCTAACGGCTGAAAGATATTAGCTTGAATCTAATCAGGTTTTCATCTAACGGTGAATATTGAATGCTTTGTTACCAAGGTAACATTGATTGCAAACCCTGATTTAAAGACTATATAAGGGTGAACTCTAGCAACTGGGAACCTAATCCCCACACCTCTTATGTGATACTGGTTGCGACTAGAGTCCATTTTCCTTTAACCTATGTTTTTCCTAAAACCTTTTTAGGTTAACGACTTAAAGACTTCATTGGGATTCTGAAGCCAGACCCCACTATTTTCTTTGTGGTTGCTGATCGAATTTTAGATAGTGGTAAAGGTTGTCGTTCACTCGGACTTTGTTGGATTGATTTTAAGTTTTAGTAAACGAAAATAAGGAAAATATATACAAATATGGTGACAAGATGAAGAGTCATTGAGACGCAGGATTTCACTACTTTTCATATTCTTGTGGTTCAATCATTAACTCTAAACAATGTAGCTTAAACAAAAGAAGTTGTGACTCTAATTCTTTGCCAAAAATAGATTTCATAAAACATTGTTTGTAAGTCGTAAGCATGACGCATCAAAAGTAATTTAAACCAAGCGTGCGACATCAGACAAAATAACAAGTAATTAATAGAAACCATAAAGCAATTAAATCTATGCAAAAAGTCAATAAAAGAATTAATTCATTTACCACAATCATGAAAAGTTGTTTCCTCCGTTGTCCCAGTGATGGGTCTAGCTCCATATAGTGAAAAACACGCTCAAAATATAATTCATTGCTCAAAAATGTGTTTATATTGAAGAATTATAATGGGAAAGAGATTTGCAACGATGAAAGGGCGTTACAGAATCTTCTGTTACAAAGAAAAGATGACAGGTACTACACAAACAGTGATCTATTCTTCGTCTTCTTCTTCTTCGCCTGACAGTGCAAGAACTCCGATTACAACTCTATGCAGCCTTCTGTGCTCGCTACTTTTTACCCCTAACTCTCCATCCCCTCTCTTCTGTGATCCCAACCACCTATATATACCCATTTGGACCGAGAATGAATTCTCATAACTCCAAATAATCTCGGCAATCAATCAAGAATAATTTATTTTACTTCCATGCAAGATACGGGATTTTGTTCCATATTTTAACTCCTCCACACGCCTGTATCGTCCAAACACGTTGATAAAAGGTCTCTGGTGGAGTAAAACTCCTTGAAGCCACATGATAACTTCTCCAAGCCACACAAGACGTACGGGAAAGCACAACAGACCCCTCGATATTCTCGCGTCTCTGTTCTTCTTCAATCCGTGACACAGTTCATTTTTCTTCGAAACCATGCCATTGCCAAGCCTGTTTTGCTCACACAGGTTGATTTGAGTCCAATCCTGTGTCCAAACCTGACCAAAATCTTCCCAAAACCAAAACAGAAAATCACGGAATATTCCAACAACTAGTCTTGCTTCGAACGGACTATATATCCAAATTTAGCCGACTCTAAAGCCCATACCATCCATGTTTAGCTGAATTGATCCGACCTAACAAAAATTATCCATTGAATCTCACTGTAACAAGCTCAAAACGCCAACCCTAATTCCAGCAGGTTGAGAGTTGCATTTCCCGCCAAAAACAGAAATTTGAACTGAAGAAGAAATGGCTGCCCCCTATCCGTATGTGGAGTGTAAATAACAACTGTCCAATTAGGGTGCTCCTTATAAATTGAGCTGCCCCTTATCCAAAAAGGGGAGTCCGAATAAAATGTGTCCTCCGGGTGCCAAAATCAACTTTTCGAGCCGAATTTTCCAAAAATATTTATTTCCCAAAAATGCATACAAACACATAAAATAACAAAACTAGTACAAAATCGAGTGCCAACAATATATAGTATTGAGATCAAATTAGACACAAAAATGTGTTTATAAGTTGCGTGTTCTGCTCTTACTTTGTTCTATCGTATTGAGTACTATATTCTCTAAGATTTGCTCGAGATTTAATCTCCGATAGGTAAGATAAAAAGTAATCACAAAGCTATTCGTCTCATTCTTTGTGATTCCACAATATATTGTTCCGCTACCATACGATTAAGATTATAGTGAGGTGATTGATATTACTAGGCTGTTCTTCGGGAATATAAGTCTGGTGTATCAATTGGTTCTTGTTCACCTTGATTTATCAAAATACGAGACAAAAACTCGTATGTATTCTGTGGGAGACAAATTTGTCTATTCAATAGACTTTTCTGCGTGAGACAGATTTGTTTACGAAATCTTCGACTTTGGGTCGTAGCAACTCTTAGTTGTGGGTGAGATCAGCTAAGGGAATCAAGTGCGTAGAGTCCTGCTGGGATTCAGAGGCGTAAAGAAAGCGACTGTACCTTAATCAGTGTGAGATATTGGTTAGGGCTCAACTACATTCCAGTCCGAAGTTAACTTGTAGTAGGATAGATGTTAGATCATTGCTCGGTTGAACCCACTAGCGTTGGTATGTCAAGTTAGTTGTCAATTTTAGTTGCCCGTGGGGAACACAGACACTCCTCGCAGGGAAATCTCACAATGCATATCAACACAACATAGCAACACCGTACATACAGATGCAACATATACGTCATACTCAAGATACAGGAAATAAAACATCACAATATAAGCTATCATGCACTCAAATAGTAAAGACTCATCATGCTCACAGATAAAAGAAAGCTTAATGATTACAAGAAGGTTACATATTTCCCACCTGTTTTGAAGGAAAACCACTCCTACCTCGAGATCCGTGATCCACCAGATCATCCTTTGAATCGTTCGTTGTTAATAAAATAGTAATTGTTAATCACACCAGCACGCTAAGAATTTAGCCAATAGATTCACACAATGTTCATAACAACGAAATACGAAAGCTTAAAGAAGAAATTTCCGATGGTCGTGATCGGGAAATTATTCTTCAAGCAAAGCTAGATAACTTGGAGAACATTGAGTTGAACTTGTTATTTGATTCGGAACGAGAAGATCTCAACGTTCAATGTGAATCATGCAAGAATGGTCTAGTTATTGCGCTTGAGAAGGTCAAAAGTTTGGAAGAAGAAAACTCGAGCTTAAAAGAGAGTTTGTCTAGAAATAGCAGCTCAGATAAATTAACCTCGATATTGGGAGCATGTAGAATTCATCGTGATACACGAGGATTGGGCTGTGAAGGAATAGACGCTCCTAGTATTTGTAAAGAGGTAAAATTTATCAAAGCTAAAGATTCTTCTCAACCAAAACCTTCCACTGTTGACAAAAATAAAGTATCTCTATCAATTGCTGATAACGAAAAGAGAAAATCCTGTCAAGTTCCAAAGCAAGCACATACACATTCAGGTAACACTAAACATAACTTTTTTTCCATTCTACTAAACGTTGTTTTTATTGTGGAAAACCAGGTCACTTCCAAAGGAATAGCAGATTTCTTAAACGAGAAAAAACCAGATCTGATTTTATTAAGATGACAAGATCTGATGTTCCAAACTGGAGAAAAACTGAGTCTCATAATATCAGTTTTTCAGTATTCCCCCCAAGAAGTTTCATAATTATATTGGGGTGAAAAAGAAATATGTTGCTCCAAAAGCTACTCAGAAATGGGTACCAAAGAAGATCAATAAAGCAACAAGTACTATTAAAAAGGATCTCCCAGACAAGAGTTCGACAAGGGATAACATCTTAAAAAGGTATGGAACCGTTATTGAAAGTTTCAAGGAAGTTGTTAAATTCCTAGAGTCTATGCATGATTTTGTTTCGAATACCTGTGGTGAGCAAGATTTTGTTCATCTCAATACAACCTGATTGTGTTGAAAGTGCATCCTCACCAAGAATCCCTTGTAAATGCGATGAGGATTGAAAAAGAACTGGGGCACACATATTATGTTTGGTAATTTATTTCATTGTTGTGAATCAATTTGATGTTTTATGCTTAGAATTAATTCTTTGATAGTTCATGCTTAGGGATTTATTTAATTCACATGGATCAACAAAAAGATAAAAATGGTTTTCTTAATTAGTTGTGAATCAATTTGATGTTTTATGCTTAGAATTAATTCTTTGATAGTTCATGCTTAGGGATTACAATTCAATATTTGGACACCTTATAGATTAATAAGTGAACTAATGAGAAAAGAGCTTAATAATAATTTCTGAAATATGATTGTAAACCAATCAACTTGAGGTAATAGTGGAATCCGGAGCCTTAGTCCATTTCTAAATCTTGAAATCAAATTTGAATTAAGTTTTCGTTATTTTTAAGTTTTATTAAGTCTAAAATGTATTGCTTTCACAAGTCTTAAACGAACAATTGCTAAAACAACTTTGAAAACACATCAACTCACCAATTCCTATCTCACTCTCAGCTTATCAACCTCCTAGCAGAAAATTATTCAAGTTTGAGTATTACTTTATAACCCACCCCCATTGTTACCGCACCATTGAACAAGCATAGGGTTCACCCACCATGAATTCCTCTAATTAGTTGTGTGTTAATCACAAAGTAGCTACTATCCGACATGCTCTCACCAAATGGGGTAAGGAAACGTTTGGAAACTTACCCAAGCTCATACACCAGTCTTTTTGACATTTACAACAAACCCAAATGGGTTTATGCAATGTAACTCCTCTCAACATTCTCAGTCGATCCCGATGTGACTGGAATTAGTTTAAATCATGAGTACCTGCTCATGTTTATGACAATATTGGAAACAAAGGTCAAGTATTCTTTGTCTGAAAAATGGGAATAAAGACACTTCATTCTTCCACATCACAGCCACCTTCCAGAGAAACATCAATCACGTTGCTCAAATTCAAGATCAGCAAGGACGGGGTACACAACTCCATCACAGATTACACGCCAATTCACTCAATATTTCAACAATCAATACATTGGTGCTCCTACCACTATTGAAGAACAATTATTATAAAACATTCATACCCGATTATCAGACCAACAAGTTCATCCTTGAATTGCAATTCTCGGATAAAGAAATCAAGCGTGTTGTATCTTCCATTGCTTATACTCGGCCCAGGACCAAATGGTCTAACAAGTAAGTTTTTCATAACCTACTGGGATATTGTAGGCACTGATCTTTGCACTATGGTTCGTCAGTTTTTTGTCAATGGTACCTTACCTCCAACTCAATCATACATACATCACTCTCATTCATAAGATCCCCCAACCATCCACCCCAAGCAAGTTCAGACAAATTGGTCTCTGTACTAAAGTCATCACAAAACTCCTGATCCAAAAGATGAGACCACTCTTACCTTCCATTATCTGCCCGCACCAGAGTGCATTCTTCCCAGGTCGTTCTATACAGGACAACACTGTCATAGCTGCTGAAATCTTAAATTTTATTCGAACTACCAAACCTTTTAAGGAACCTAGAATAAATCTAAAGTTGACATTCATAAAGCCTACATGACCATTGGGACTGGGATTTCATACACAAAACCCTTATTTCTCTAAGTTTTCCCACCAGAATTCATCTTCCTCATCATGTCATGCATTCAGTTGGTGACTTGCTCACTGAATATTAATGGAAACATTATCGGTTTTATAACTCCAAATCATGGGATTAGACAATAAGGAGACTCTCTAAGTCCCTATGTCTTTATCCTCACTAGGAAATTTTGTCTTCTAATCTTTTGCAGTTGGAGCACAACAACAGACTTCATGGTATTCACATTTCTTCTTCAAGACCAAAGATATCTCACCTCATGTATATAGATGACGTGTCGATCATGTGTCGTGGCCCTACTGCATATCATTACAATCTTGTGACAACAATCAAGTCTTACTCAAAATCGGCAGGTCAATTCATTAATAAGAGAAAGTCGGTGTTAATTGACCATCCTAGAGAACCACAGTGCAAGTTGTATCATTTGATCAACCTCCTTGGGGTACCAACCTCTAACACCCCTTCAACCTATCTGGGAGTAACATTTACACATGGAAGAAACTCAAGGAATGCTAATAGCTCTGCTTCATCGACTAATCAGCTAGGTTGTCGGATGGAATATGAAAACCCTCTCACCGGTAGGTCGTCTCACCCTCTTCAAAACCAGATTGGAGCCCACCACCAATCCCATCATGAAATCCACCTTACTACCAGTTTATGTCCACAACATCATTGCTCAAATTAAACAGAACTTCTTTTGGGGGCATGACATTTCAGTACGGAAATTGGATACCATCAACTCTGGCATCCTATGCACACCCATTTCTGAAGGAGGACTAGGAGTTAGATCCAGTAGGGACTCAAACTTATCTCTCCTGCTCAAGCGTGTTTGGTCCTTGCACGGCGACCCAAACACTTTTTGGTCTCAAATGTGCTTTCCCAAATATCTCCCATCAAATACTATTACCGACATACCAACAAGCTCCAACTCAACACCAAGCAAGTTATGGCCAGGTCTTCGAAAGACCGCTTCTTTCCTACACCTTGGCATTTTTGTTCAAATAAGTAATGTTTTCTCTATTAAAATATGGGCAACTAACTGGCTACCCAATCATCACCGCTATCTACACTACCATCATCCAACCCTCAATATCTTGTATTAAATCTCTCATCGACCCCATTACCAACCAATGGAACTTCTAGGAA
Source organism: Papaver somniferum (assembly GCF_003573695.1). Lineage (NCBI taxonomy): Eukaryota > Viridiplantae > Streptophyta > Magnoliopsida > Ranunculales > Papaveraceae > Papaver > Papaver somniferum. The sequence goes on from NC_039358.1 coordinate 221,231,884, forward strand.
ATCTTGGCCACTCTCCCACTTTCAGCAGCCTTGGTGATCAACTCTACCCATCTTCTCCCACATCCATCACCAGCCACCATCCTTTGTAAAACTCCAAGACCGGAAAATTCACGGTAAAAAGTGGATATTGCCTAATCCACTGGAACAAAAATAATCCAAATTCCTTCTAGTTGTCGGCCACCTCCTTCATTTGGAAGATTAACTGCCAACCAAATATCAAATCATTCCTTAGGAAAATCCAGCATAATGGCCTAACCTCAATGGACCTTTTACATTCTAGGCATATTGGAATAACCAACCTATGCCAACATTGTCGTACTGAGCCACAAACATATAACCATTTATTTTCTCGTGTACTAGGGTAGTCCAGAGTTGGAATAATTTTTTCTCCCGCCTTAGTAGAGATCCAGACCTAGCTCACCTCTGCTCCACCACACCTCATACAGATCCAACTTCACTCATCTCTTTGTTTTTCCCTAATCAAACCATCATCTCACTTAAAAACACTCTACAATTACATGCTTTGGAACATTTGGTTAGCAAGAACTATAGATAATTTTAACCACATAACCCTCTCTCTGTCCTAAATGGTGTTGACAATACTGTGCATGGATCAAGAATTTATAAAGGCGAGATATACAAGAGTTCCTCTAAATCCGCTACACCAACCAACATACACAGCATCAGGCAACACCAATACCTACATATATTCAGTGAGCTGGCAAGCCCCACGTGAGCAATGAGTCAAGATTAATACATATGGTGCTTCACAAGGTAATCCAGGGTTCGCGGGTACGGGGTACATGATGTAGTTTTTAAGTGGTAGTAAAGTTCGTTCAACCCGGATTATGTAGACTCGATTTTAGACTCAAATTAAAATAGAAAACTTAAAAAGAAATTTTATTCAAGTTAATAAAAAGCACTGAGACTTTGGATTCCACCAATCTCCAATTTTTATGTGATTTAATCTAGTCAATATTTATGCAACTCTTTGCGTTTAAAGTGATTCTAATATTTTCGCCTAGACAAGTACATTCTCAAAACAATAGTTGTAAATCGAAAGCATGGACCATCAAAAGATTTAACCTAAGCATGACCCATCAATTGAGAACACAACCACTTAATCAGAATCATATATTCGATTTCAGTTCAGTGCAAATAATCATAAAAGAATTACGAAAATTAAATTAAATAGAATTTACCACATAATAATTGGAAAAATGGCTTCCTCCGTCGCCTCAGCAATGGGGTTTAGCTCCTCATATTAATCACTTGCTCAAAATATATGTTTATGGTTCAAAAGTTGATTAAAAGATGAAAAACTATAACTCTGAATGTTTGCAACGGTGTATTGGAGTCGCAAAACGAATGACTGACTGTTACAAAGAAGTTACTGTAGCAGAGTTACAAATTTGAGACGCTGTTCTTATTTGCAACGGATGTTCTTCAGCAGCAGCAGCAGAAATACGGGTTTCCTGCAACTTGATCAATTCTCCTCTGTAGTGTTACAAACTCCTCTGCGACTGCTCCAATAACTTCGTTTCCTTCCCTGGGACTTAAACACACCTTTTATACTACTCAGAAACCTAAAAATAGAGATTAATTCTCTCTTTTTCTTTTCGTGCAAACCACGGCAATAATCTCTTCTGCCGACTTCCTTAATCGTTTCTGAGACTTCCAAACCATCCTAAACTCTTCCTTAGATAGAATACTACCTTAGGAAACAACATCACGCGTTTAGTCTCCCTGGAATTCCTAAAATATTTCCACAAAGTTTCCGTACAAAACTCAAACTCTGTTTCCTTTTTCCGGCTTATCCAACCCAATTCGATTGATTCCAGCGCACATACCAGGCCTTTTTAGTTGAATCACGTCCATCCCAGCAAATTTCAGTGATTGAATCTCACTAAAACATCTTCGAAATCCAATCGAAAGTTTGGTTCTTCGTTGGTTATTTCTTCCCTCCTTTTTCTGAATTTAAACGAAGAAGATGACCTTCCCCTATCCTGTGCTGGTATCCCTTTAGCAGCTGCCTGGAAATGGATGCCCCTTAGTAATTGGTCACCCCTTATCCATTTGAGGGGTCCGAATAGCAAGTGTCTTCCGGGGTGCCCCGCGCAACTTTTCGAGCCGATTTTTCCAAAAATGTTTGTTGGCCAAAAATACCTACACACATAAAACACCATAATAAGTACAAAAATGAGCACTATCAATATATAGAATCGAGACAAATTAGACACAAAAATGTGTCTATCAGTATATCATCAGAAACCACCATGGAACTCTCCTTCAAGCTGGCTCGGTACCCTTTGGAATTACCACATCTTTTGTTGCAGAAACCAAAGCCATGCAACTGGCTTTAGCAGCTTCCAAGGAATTAGATTATCCGCGCAAAATCTTAGAATCAGATTCAAAACAACTGGTCCTTATCATGCAGGGAAAAGTTCGGTCACCTTGGTACACAAATTATATAATCAACAATATCATGATTGACCTTCGAGCATTATCTGAACACTAGATTCTCCATCAGTATCGAGAGGAAAATCAACCAGCAAACCCGCTGGCAACAAATGATGCTTTAAAGTCCAGAGAACTTCCACGTCAAGTTGTTAGGACCATTTTATTCCCGACTTTTTTACGTTCTTTTATAATTGATGATCAGAAACATCGATCGTTTCCAAGATTTGTAACTTTTCCTTAAATAAATAAATCCTTGTTTCAAACAATAAAAGGGTAACAAAAAGCTAAATAAGTTTATTTATAAATGCATAAATTTTATATAAATTTGTTTATATGAGTATTGCAAAGAGAACACAAACTATCAACCCTAGTTTAATTGGGGGCCATAACTTCTAATTGGGGGCCATGAAATTTTGTCTGCCCCCCAAAATTTTCATGGGTGTAAATATCGCAATATAAATATACTATTTTACCCTTCACTAATTGAAAATCAGTTTGACTAATTAACTATCCTAATTAAGGCCCCTAATCTACATACCTTAATTAAATCAAAGAGAAAATCAGTTTCTCTTTTCATCTTCATCTTCCTATCCTCACTTTCTCTTCTTCATCTTCACCATTAACGACTTCACCTCCACCGAGGAAAGCACTTCAAATTCCTAATCTTGTAGATACGGTGAATGCAAAGGTGTACGGGCGAAGAGCTCCTGAAGCAAGCAAATCGAAACCCAAAAAGGGAATGACTCCAATTAGAGGGTACGTGAACTTAAACCCACCTCCTATTCGATGTTTTGGTTGTTTTTTGATTGTGTAATCGAGATTGGTAACTGAAAAATAGAAGTTACAGAGTGAGAGTCGTTAGTATCGAAGAAATAATACCCTAACGACTCTTACATTGCATGCTTTTTCTATGAAAAATCGTTAACTTGTTAGTGTAAATATGACGACCCTTGTTCTGCTACTTCGACCTTTTGTGCCCTAGAATAGAGTCGTCACCATATTAGGTTGAAGATGACGACTGTAGTTTGACGACCCCAAATTAGTGCGTAACGACTCTGGGTTGAACTTGAACTGCCTTCTGTTGGAGAAAACGATAGAGTCGTCAATACTATATAATCCCTAGACTAGAGTCGTCAGTAATCTATAATCCCTAGAGTCGTCATCTCTTTTATAGGGTCGACAGTTACTTGTTTGACGACCCAAGTTTAATCTTTAACGACCCTTTAAGGACCAAAATCATCCTCACTGTCCAATTTTTGCAAAGAGTCGTTACCTTATAAATTACAGTCGTTACTTTGTAATGAAGAGTCGTTAGTTTGTTAGAGCATATCATTGACGACTCTTTAACTGATAGAGATAAAGTTGATGTCTTACAAAAAAAAAATTCCGTGTTTGGAATGTAGTGACAAGAAAACGAAAGACAAGGTTGAAATCACGATAACTCCTCCTTCGAAACCTCCCCGCAACGATAAATACTTACTTGCCGGTCCATTGCGCGGAAGATGGCCGAGTGAGGTATCATTTTCTATCACCGAACCAAGAGGCAGTAAGGTGGTGGTCGAGGTCGAGATGGTCGACTTCAACTTATGTTAATTTTACTTTATGAATTGAACTTAAGTGTGTGTTGAAACAACTTCTGTGTTTGGTTTGGAGTCTTTGTTTCGAGTACTTTTATGTTTGATAACTCCTGTGTTTGTTGAAAATACTATGTTTTCAAGTATGCTCGTTAGAACCATGTAGTACTCCAATGCAGACAACATTTCCCTTCCTCATACCAAGGGTCGTCATCTTCGTTTTATAGTACTTTGACGACCCTAATTGTATTTACCACTTCAACACACAGAGTCGTTAATATCCTCAAATAGAGATCTAACGACCATTTTTCCGAAAACATCCAGGAGATGGAAAGAATATTTTTGGATAGAGTCGTCAGTGTTTATAATATTTCTGGATATAGGCGAAAAAAGACTAACGACTCTGTGTGACCTAGCTGAAAGAGTCGTCAATGTTCATCAAACAACGCTAACGATTTTTCATAACATGTAAAAGTTGCAGGTGAAAGTCGTCAAAATAATCTCAAAAAGGCTGACGACTACAGAGAGTCGTTAGTTTATCCTACACCCGACTATAACGACCCTAACACCGGATGTTTCAATGGTGGCCATCAATCGACCACTTGGAGCACCATTCAGACAATTTGAAGAGTATAGGAAGTTTACCTGATTGTTTTGGCCTTGGGGTTCCTCATTTTGAGTGTTGGTTCCTTCATCTTGAGCAATGGGATCTTCATTCCAACCATTGTTCATGCCTTCCTCTATCAACATCTCCTCATCAAACATCCAACCCATATCATTAGTTGAGACAATCTTACCATCAACACAATCATTGTTGTTATTTGAAGCTTCACCAATCTCATTCCCTCCACTTGAATCACTCATTTGTAAAAACCCTAGGTTTTCCTCTCAAAACTCCTCCTCTTCTTCTCAACACATAAAACACATAAAACACATTTTCCACAATTTTTTTTCCTAAAATCAGATTTTAATCTAAATACACTTACCACACTAATCAAACTAATTAATTCCTAATACTAATCATATAAGGGCAGTTTTGCCATTTAGAATTCTTTTTTAAGGAGTGAGTCGAGTGACCCAAATTAGGATTGGGTGACCTTTTTTGTCCTGTAGTGCATGGCCCCCAATTAGAAGTTATGCCCCCAACTAAGCTAGGCTATTAACTTCAAATACAATGTTGTTTAAGATTTATGAAAACAAATTGGCGTCAAAAGTGGTTATTAGTGTGAGAAAAAACAAGCTCAAATTTATTCACCGAATAGCGGTTTTTTTCTTTTTAATATATTTGACCTTTTGAGTGAAAAAAGAAAAGAAAAAAACTATCTTTTCGAAACCAGCTGTTAAAGAGGAATATTTTTTTTATTACACTCAATACACTCCTTTCAAAATACATTTAATTCTGATAAAGACCCTTAAAAATGAATACGGTAATAAATTAAGTCCCCATTCATCCACACTTATTATCACGTTTACGGGTCTTTATTCTCTTCCCAATTCTTGAGGATATTTTTTAACCCGATCTGAAATTAGACGGAGAAAAGATATTTTTTAATCAGGGAAAGTAAATTTGTGTTGTATCATCGAAATTAGGTTATAGAATTTTGATTTGGTTGTGAAATCATGTCGAGAAAGATGCTAATCGATGGAGAAGTGAACAACTCTAACGAACAGGAATATGACTATGATCTGTTTGTTATTGGTGCTGGTAGTGGTGGTGTTCGTGCTTCTAGAACTTCAGCTGGTTATGGAGCTAAGGTGAGTCAAAACAATTTCAACTGTAATTGGTTGCAGTCTCAATTGTATAGTCTATTCAAGCTTGATGTTGTTGCTCTATATGCTTGGTAAAGTTTCCTCTGAAATTATCTACCGGATTTGACCTTACATGTGGATTATTGAATAACTTCTCTATTTAGGTTTGATCAGCAAATTAAAGAGTGAATTGTACTTTGGATAGTATGTTGGTTGCATAAGATTATGTTTTGGTTTTTTCAAATTGTTTTTCCTGAAAATCATCATTGATGTTATGCTATTTTCCAATCATAATTCTTGCTGATCTTGAAATTATGTTGCAAGGTTGCAATCTGTGAGCTTCCTTTTCACCCAATCAGTTCGGAAACCATTGGTGGAGTTGGTGGAACGTAAGTTGTTTACTTCTTCTTGGGTGTTTCTCTTCACCTGCTTTTGTTTAACCTTCCATGGTTTTATTTCTTGTCAAAAATGTGTTTATATTCTCATGCTTTTCTTAAATTAAATTGCAGATGTGTTATCCGAGGTTGTGTACCTAAAAAGATATTGGTGTATGGAGCATCTTTTGCCGGAGAATTTGAGGTTAGATGCTACTTGCATTAGGAAGTACTATTTGTTTTGATCCATACTCTGCACAGTAGGCGCTAAATGTCTAGTTAATCATATTTTCTTATGCAGGATGCACAAAATTATGGATGGGAACTGAACGAGAAACCTAACTATAACTGGAAAAAGCTCTTGGAAAACAAGGTTAGTGTTAGCCCAAACTCGGGAGTTTTCTCTGAGAACCAGTTGCATTTGTTTAGTCTTTTGTTCTTTTTTCAAGCCATTATCTTTTTGTTTTTGATCAATGTTACTTAGAAAGCACAAACACTACTTAACATGCACAAGAGAGAGGGACAAGGCAGAAGAACAAACTGATGGACATAACCTTTATCAGTCCTAGAGTGTATAGTCTGCTTCATGTTTGCACAGGGCAGTTACCTCTGCTTAGCAATTATCTAATATGTTTGTTTTCTTATACTGTAGACGCAAGAAATAGTCAGATTAAATGGGATTTACAAGCGGTTATTGTCAAATGCTGGGGTTGAAATGTACGAAGGCGAAGGGAAGGTAGTTGGTCCCCATGAAGTTGAATTGACCCAAATTGATGGGACAAAACTGAACTTTTCTGCAAAACATATATTGGTAGCAACTGGTGGCAGGGCTCAGCGTCCTAATATTCCTGGGAAGGTATAAATATATGTGTTGCCACATATTTTACATGGATCTTATGTTATTGTTTTGGTAGATAAAATATTTGTAGTGCCTGCGAAGGGAACCATTTGATTACAGTCTTGTCGATCTTTTCCCTACCATGTTTTCTTTCTCTATTCTTGCTTTCTTTTTAATCTCATGAGTGACATGATTTTTAGGAGCTGGGTATCACGTCTGACGAGGCTCTTAGCTTGGATGAATTGCCCAAGAGGGTTGTGGTATTAGGGGGAGGGTAAGCCACCATCTATTATCTTAGATATTTACCACAACTTGGTATAATTAAATTGTTTTGTATGTCATGGGCTGATGAAATTTTTCCTTTTCTTCTCCGACATAGATACATTGCTGTTGAGTTTGCTTCAATCTGGTGCGGGATGGGTTCTACTGTAGATCTTTTCTTCAGAAGAGAACTTCCATTGAGGTTGTATCCTGTCCGATACGTCCTTATATTTTCTTTGGTTCCCTGTTGCTGATCAATTTGAAATGCACCCAAAAAATAAAACGAAGTTAACAGACAATTTTTTTGTCATCTCTATGATTGTCTGCGATGCTTTGGTGCTTCTCTCATAGTACTTTTGTTTCTTAATTATAGAGGATTTGATGATGAAATGAGGGAGCTCGTTGCAGAAAATCTGAAAGGCAGGGGAATTAATTTGCACCCAGCTGAAAACCTTACCGAGGTATTCTGGACCCTTTGTCACCGTTTTGTTTTTGTGTTAATTATCTTGATATACTGGTAAAGCATTGCTTTCATCATTTTATTGGTTTGAAGTTCCTAACAAATGCTGGGGATTAATTGATGGACGTGGACGGAATAGAAGCGCATACAAATCTTTTGAATTAATACATGATTTTTTGTTTCATGCAGTTGATTAAAACTGAGGATGGAATAAAGGTGATCACAGACCATGGGAAAGAATTAATCGCTGATGTGGTACTGTTTGCCACCGGTAATGTGCAGCTTAGTTCTCATATTAGCATGGCTCCCGCTCATGCTTATAACTTGTGATAGTATTATGTATGCAAGGCATCTATTACATTAATTTTCAGTATGTATTTGTTCTCAATTTTTTATATTGCAGGTCGTATACCAAATACAAAGAGGTTGAATTTGGAAGCTGTAGGTGTGGAGCTTGATCGAACTGGAGCTGTGAAGGTTACTTTTTGTTTTATTTGTTGTTTGATTCTGCATGTAGTGCTAGTTTTAAGGTTACAAATTCTTGGAGAATTAACGGCCTGGGGAGTTTCCTTTGAGCTATTATGTTAATAATTTAGAATCTTAGGTGCACTGTTCGGCGAACATCATATAGACCAAAATCTAGATACATGGTTAGTCACTCTTGAATGACCTCCGTTCACAAATTTTTATTGATCTTATGTTCTACCAGGTTGATGAGTTCTCTGGCACCAACATCCCTAGCATATGGGCTGTCGGTGATGTCACAAACCGCATAAATCTTACACCCGTTGCTTTAATGGAGGGATCATGCTTTTCGGTATGTAGATTGTTACTCAGCATGCCTTTTCTTTTTTCATTTTTTTTTCCTATTTAGATAAGGATAACTTTGATGTCATGATATTTACTTAAAAAACAAAACAAAACAAAATATAAAACTTGAATGCCGTAGTAATCTAAGGTTTTGTTTCTTTTGCATTGCCTGCAGAAAACTGTTTTCGGGAAAGAACCTAGTAAGCCAGATTACAGAGATGTGCCTTGTGCTGTGTTTTGGTAAGTAATTGATCTTATTGGCTATTGCATCTGCTTGTTCATGACAACAATCTAAACTTTCAATTCAGAGTTTCCTAGGATATCTATCTTTGATAAGAAGTCTAATTTAGAAGAATTCTTTTGAACTGGTAAGAACAGAGAAACTTCGTGTTGAGTGCTTTGTATCTATTATAAATGTCAGTCCTTATTTTCTCACCTCATTTACAGAATCACAGAGTGTACAAAAACTATTACTGTCTGTATGATGCTGAAAAATCTTTTGGATGGTTATGATTTGTTACCTCAAAGCAAGAATAGGAAAGTTAAGTATACGGTAGACATTAAAAATTTGCAATCCCTGGAAACAAATCTCTCAAAGAAGCTTTTCCACTAATTATTTAAGGGTAAAATCTTCACTATCGTCTTAGGTTGTTTTGCCATGTAAACGCAGAGAAATTGCTGACATGATGCAGATTTCATAGAGACCTCTTTGATTATCAATGCATTACTTCCCGCTAATAATTTTTGGTTCAAAATAGCTGATGCAGGAGCATTTTGGGATTATTATTTAGTTAGCGTTGTTTCTTAGTTCGAGGGCGTTTTGGTCAGTCTAGTTGGTTTCATGTTTCTTTCCTTGGATTTCTTGTTAGTATAAATAGTTGTTTGTGTTTCTTTTAGAGAAAGACTTTTATTATTGTTTAAGAAAATAATTGACAGATTATCAAAGAGTAATTTGGCTTCTAGCCTTAGACTCGATTTATTAACGTCTAGTCTATCCTTCTATTCTTCTATTTCTGTTAGTTTATGCCTGTGTGTTACTAGCCAGTCCGCCTCAATAGCACTTCATTGTAATCACAATATTTTTCTCTTCTATTATACCCTTGTTATTTTTGATTGGCTGCAGTGCCAAAACTTCATTTTTTTTTTCTGTTTGGCAGTATACCGCCTCTTTCTACAGTTGGACTCACTGAACAACAGGCTGTGGAACAGGCCAAGAGTGATACGTTGGTTTTCACATCAACATTCAAACCCATGAAGAATACTATTTCGGGGTAAGCATGATTTTTCTGTAAAACATCGTCCTGTAAAATCTAAACATGAGAGTGCTCGCTAGGCAGCTACACTCTTCTATTTCAGGCTCCTCCTCGTTTAAGTTGGACCACCTAAATAGGAAAGGTTTCTATCGCCAATGATGGTCGTTTATATATATATTTTTTTGGGATCATTTTTCAGCTTCAGTGCTTATGCATCATTCGTCTTTTTTGTGTTGTTTATTTAGGAGGCAAGAGAAGTCCATGATGAAACTGATTGTTGATGCTGATACCGATAAAGTTCTTGGGGCTTCCATGTGCGGCCCAGATGCAGCTGAAATCATGCAGGTATAATCCGTGCAAGCCTTCAAAGTTTGTGCCTGTAAATGATTAGTAATTTTTCTTTTTTCCTATACATAATAGAGAATTCATGCAATTTCTTGCCTTCCATTAATCTATGCCTTCTCATATAGCCCGAGGGACAACAATCTATCAGTTCTATGTAATTTTAGTTTATCAGTGTTTTTCACCTATCTCTTTTATGTTAACTTACTTGTGTTTTGGGCATCTTTATAGGGCATTGCTGTTGCATTGAAATGTGGAGCCACTAAGGCAATATTTGACAGCACGGTAAGCCAAATCCCTCACAAAAGTTGGCTAAGCAGGCTTGGATCAGGTTTTTGAAACTTATAATAATTGACCATAACATTGTACTGGCTCAAAGCAAGATCCACTTATTTAAAAGTTGGTTAAGGAATGACTAGAGATTGATCATAGCTCATAACTTATTTAAAAGCGAACGCCACTTCTCATGTGTTATTCTGTTAAGATTCTAAACCAGGTTTTCAATTCTCTATACAGGTGGGCATCCACCCTTCTGCTGCTGAAGAGTTTGTTACAATGCGAACAGTGAGCAGACGTATTCCTCCAGGTGGTAAACCCAAGACAAATTTGTAAAAAGATTATCAATGGAAATCAAGTTAGAGTGGGTAGTGCATTAGTTGGGTTAGTGTTCCACGTCTCTCACCGGCAATACACAATTCTTTATTATGTTTTCGTTTCAATAAAATTCGGATGGTGTAGTCATTGTATTGTCATTATGAACAAAAGAGAGTGAGAAAGATTGAAAAACATTTCAGGTGGCATAGTAGATTTTTGGCATCTACATATTTTACTCTAAAAAATAAAAAACATTCCTCTCGAAGTCTTTCCTGGAAGGAGCAAATTTGATTTAAGTTGGATGCAACGTCATATTTAAGAGATTCCACCTAAAATGAACTCTAGAGAAATAATTATCGGATGGAAAAACATGTCCAATTTATCTCTAGGTTCTATTTAAAACCACTGGAAAGTGACCATCCGGAAATTTGAATGTTAGCCGGTCTATTAAACTTTCTATGGTTGTGCCCACAGCTATAAGTGGCATGGGAAATTGCTAAGAAACAACTGGAGTTTGTAATCTGTGGGTAAGTTCTAAATTAAGAACCTGTCCAACTTTTTAGTTTATCGACTTTTTGATCTTGTTCATGTCAATAATACATTAATACTCCTATTGATTTATATTTATGAATGTCCCTAACTAAACCTGGCGTCATCAGGGGCTACCCTGAAAGAATTAGGGGCGACACAAAAAGACAAAAAAAGTCATCCAAATCTAAAATTAAGTCACCGATACGATAATTATGTCCTCCATAATCGGTAGACAATACTACAATCGGTAGTTTACTCCATAATCGGCAGATGTTAGGATAATCGGAGGTTATTATGTACATATGTAGTTTGGAAGTCTAGTTATTTTGAAAACACCTATAATCGGAAGTTATGAAGTTCACCTAATCTACCGATTATGGAGTTGCCCCAAAATCGATATTTGTAAAAATCTCAAATTTTTCGAATTTGGAAACTACCCTACAATCGGAAGGTATTTAGTTACCATGTCTCCCGATTATAGAGTTGCCCCAAAATCGATATTTGAAAAAATCTCAAATTTTTCGAATTTGAGAACACCTATAGTCGGAATGTATTTAAGTTCACCTACTCTACCGATTTTAAACCTCACGTTAATCGGTAGACAATGATAAAATATTGTTTCCGATTATAAGGGTGTTTAGGTTCAGAAGAACAATAAAAATGAAACCACTATAATCGGTAGAAATGGTTGATAACATTACTACCGATTCTGAACATATCTCACAATTTTTTGAAAAGTCACCAGAATCGGTAGTTAATGTTGATAACATTACTACCGATTCTGAACATATCTCACAATATTTTGAAAATTTACCAGAATCGGTAGGTAAGGTTGATTTGTAACCTCCGATTATGGTGAAAATTTCAGCAGTTTCAGACAATCAAGCAATAAACAAGTATTTAAAACATATAATCCAAAACAAGTATTTAAAACACCACAATCCGAAAGAAACTGTTAAAACAAACACCATAATCCAAAAGAAACTGTTAAAACAACATAATCCATAACATCGAACAACACATTATCCCCTAATTCCTAGTTTTCTTCTTAGTATAGTCAGCTAGAGTTTTAGAACGCTTCGGACGAGCCGCACGTCCCGCATTATCACCAACATCACCTTCATCTCCCTCAATATTTCCTTCAGCATGAGAGCTTGAAGAAGCCTGAGAAGCCTGGGATCTTTTGTTCTCCTTTGATGCTTTTTTCTTGGGCGGGTTCTTCGTCATTTTCTCCTCAAACTCAGCTGCATACTCTTCATTATCAACATTATCTATCATCTCCCTGTGCTTTTTAATCTTCTCAATTGGCACAGGCTGTCCAACCGTTATGCAATCAGCGCACCATTTGGACAAAAACTTGAACCTATTCACCTGTTTTTTTAATTTACAAAACATCAAATGAAGTTTACTTAAGAAATTGAATCGTAATATTAGAGGGAAAAGTCATAACCATACGCACCAGTTTATCATAGGCTGGGGGTTTTTGTGGGATGATACATCTGTAAATGGAAGCCGCCGAGGTCGACTTTGCTTTAAGTTTATGGATTACTTTTAGATGTGAATGCTCCCGGTACCACTCCATATATCCTGGAGCATTTTCATAACCTCGGGTGGCAGCTCTCCCAGTGTTCACCATGTGGTACTGCCTCTCATCCCAGTGATCTTTAATAGATGGTGTACCAGAGTAAACTACATTGATGTTGTCCTGGTTAGACTCGCTATGCTCTACGTCCAACTTGAACTTGCCATTCATGTGATGCCATGGTACTGTTTGGCATGCACCATGTTGTCGCATCACCTTGGAGCCATTGTACATCACATAACCTGTGTACCACAATGGTCCAAAATAATGGGACAACTCGGAACGAGGCCCTATATGTCCACTAGCTCGGTCTTCCTTGTACGGATCAAAACATACATCTGTGGCCTTTAGTGAGTCTAATTTATCCCTCAAGTAAACCAACTGCTCGTCCTTTGACCTTGTACGGTTCTTTGTGAACTTGTACGTTGTTCCTCTCGGTATACCTCTCTGCCACGCTGGGTTCAGCTCTGCCAATTCCAGACCAGGGTAGTGGTCATAGATCCATGTCTACACATATATCAAACCAAGTATTAGAAATTGATTCTTAAAATATAAAAATAATAATAATGATCAATGGACTAATAAAGTTGAGAAAATACCTGGAACAGACTCACGTTCCCGACAATTTGGCCAGTTTTAATCCTCGACGCTTTTCTCAACTCTTCCATCAAGAATGCAATGGTTGCGGTGCCCCAGGAGTAATCCGCGACCTTATTGAGAGGATGCAACATTTGTAGAAGGTTGGCGTCTACTCGGTTGCCACTCGTATTGAGGAATATGACACATCCCAATAAAACCAAGAGATAGGCGGTGGCCGCGACATCCACTTCGGCATCACTTAACGGCCCTTTCTGTTCTTTATCGGCAGTGCCTCTGAACATCTTGATCAACTGGATCATGTTAAACTGTCTAGTTTTGTAAGAGAAGCACCTGTTGAACTCAATATCTGCGGTTTATTTATCCCAACCAAGGCACTTATTACACAAATCATAAAGTTGTGTGCCCAACTTAACTGCTTTGTGTAATCATACTTGACAGCCCCACCTTTGTCATTGAGATTAAGAATCTGCTTGGAGTCATCTGGAGTAATGGTCATCTCCCCAAACGGCATATGAAAAGTGTCAGTCTCGGGATACATTCTCTCCACAAAAGCTGATATCGCGACCCTATCATGGTCCAACATTGAGTTCTCGGCAGCACTAGCTAATCCAGAGTTGGCTATCCTTCTCCTGAACCTCTCACATTCACCATCTAAAGGAAAATCTTTCAATACTTTTGTTGGTGCGACAGTGGGATTGAGTAGACGAATGACATCAGAATGATACTATTAAACACACAACACATTACAAAATTAATAGAGTATTATTGTGAATAAAACGACAATACGTTAGTAAAAACGAATACGATTATTACCTCGGTTTCATAGATTTCTTTGGCCCAGGAGTCTTTGTATCCAAATAACAATGCTCCACCATCTCTAGGCAGCCCAGGGATTTCTTCTTCAAAATCCGTCTTCTTCAACGAAATGGGTACAAGGTGTGATGCTTTCTTCGCTATTGGCTTCCTTGTAACTCCTCCTTCTCCTTGTGCACCACTTGGTTGTCTTTCATATTGAGTGATTTCCGGTGCGCTTTATTGTATTTCTTCTTGAGTTCCTTTTTGGCTCCTCTCTCTCCGCGCACTGGCGGTTAGTTTCTTACCCACTTTTTGACGAGGCCCTGAAACAGTTGTATCTTTTTGTCTTTGTTACCTCGCCTGTTCCTAAACAATAAATTGGTTCGTAAGAATCATATTAAAAACTACGCAATCGGGAGATAAAAAACTAGGATTGACTTCCGATTTTGCACAATCGGAAGAAAAGGTTGAAAAAGCGGGGGTTTAACAACACCACCCAATATTTCGCTTAGCAATCTGTATGGACAAACTCGAATATACTTTCAAGAGAATCAACAAGACTCAATCAATTAAAAGTATATCAACGAGTTTATATCTCTATCTTGATTTGATTTCCTCAAACAGAAACTTGGATTACTAATCAAATACGAGGAATAACTTGGATGGTACCAAAGACCAATATCCAAGTGTCAATCAATATCAATCAACAACTATTAGGTCGGATTCTCTAATTGATTTATCTAACGCACAACCTGTATTATTACAATTATAAAGATAAAACAATATAATGCGAAAATTGAAATAACACAGACACCAGAAATTTTGTTAACGAGGAAACCGCAAATTTAGAAAAATCCCGGGACCTAGTCCAGATTGAACACACGTTGTATTAAGCCGCTACAGACACTAGCCTACTCCAAGCTAACTTCGGACTACAGAATCACAAACGATGAGACGAAGGTGTTTGTGATTACTTTTTATATCTTGCCTATCGGAGAACTCTCACAATCTCAATCCAATCAATATGATTGTACTGTTACGATAGAAGATGCCAGATCAGATCACACAACTACTATAAAAGTAGTATCGGTCTGGCTTCACAATCCCAATGAAGTCTTTAAGTCGTTAACCTGGTTTTAGAAGAAGAAAACCAAAGGTTAAAGGAGAAACGACTCTAGCACGCAAACTAGTATCACACGTAAGGTTTGGGGATTAGTTTTGCACAATACTAGATGTCTCATTTATATAGCCTTTCAAATCAGGGTTTTGCCTTAGTTACAAAGCAATCAATATTCACCGTTAAATGAAAACCTGATTTAGATTCAAGCTAATATTTCTCAACCGTTAGATCGAAAACTTAGCTTGTCATACACAAATTACTGTACGCTTCTAGGTTTGTTAACCGCACCCAAACATGTACATTGTTGGTTCAATAATAGTCTACCCAAAGAGGTTAACTATATGAGCGTTTCATACCAACCATGTTCTTCTTCACCATAACTAGTTCAATTGAATCAAATGAACTAGTTAATAGATTTGTTCAATTGCAAAGAAATCTTATTTAACTACACAAGACACAATTGAAGCAAAGATGATTTGATTCACTCGAATCGGTTCATGAACTTTAATAGCCACGGTTTGCAAATGCATTCCTTAGTCTTTTAAGATTAAGTTCAGAAATCATCTTTAGATATATAACCTTCTTAAGTTTGCGGACTTAAGACACCGGATAGAGTTTACAAACTCCAGCAGAAATTTTCGGGTTCGAGAACTATGCCGGTTCGCGGACTGGGTACGCGGACTTGGCTCACGCAACTAGTTTGTCAACTCTAGCAGAAATTCTCGGGTTTTTCGCATGGATTTACACCAATAATAGCTACCAAAGGCGTATAAAAAGATTTTCTTATCAAAGAAGAACATACAAAGTCAATAACGACTATGCACCATAGTTCACAAAGAATGATTGTGAACATTCAAGAATTCCATAGCACCGGGTACTACTTTCCATTCTTGAACTTCCTTCTTTGTGATTAACCAACAACATTCTTTTAAAAGCTACAAATTATCTTAAAAGAGTAGTACTCTAAGAATCCAAGTGCCCAAGTTCAAGAGAAGTGGAACAAGTGCAACGAAACAGAGCAAAATACTCAAAAAAAAGAGACAGGACAAATACCAATCTTATCTCATCCAAATTCAAGGTTTCTCATGTCCATTTGGAGCATAATCGAAAGAGGAAGAGAGTGCAAAAAGAATGAGGTTAATCCGAGTTCGGACGAAGAAGTTACGACCAAAACAAGTTTACCGAATATCGACGTCATGTATGCATACGGGTTTGCAAACGAATTTTCGTATCCTGGAGCAGTATGTAGACAGGGTTTGCGAACTTAAACCACTGGATTTTGGTTTTAAATGATGTTATGCATACTTGGTATGTGTACCATGAAGTCCAAACATCCCGAACTAATGTTTTCAAACCTAAACATTTAAGAACCTTAAACACATATCAAGTTAGGTAGAAATGAACGATAAGCAAGGTACATGGATCATAATAAGTACTCAAATAAGTAATAAAAACATAAAACTTGCTCAAGTTTATAGACATACCTTTTTAGAAAAGTCCAATTGAATTCTACAGCCTTATCGAATATAATATGTGCGCCTCAGTTGTTGTGCTTCCCTCACCGTATACATAGCAGGACATTTCTTGGTGAGGATGCACTTTCAACACAAACAAGTTATGTTGAGGTGAACAATGTCTTGCTCACCATGGCACCAAAAGAGTTTCTTTCCAACAACTCTTAAATCTTGTAGTGTTGAGAAACACCCAAGGAACTGTTTTTATAAGTCTATCAAAGAACTTCAAGAGAACCAAAAAAGATTTCTGTTTCTGATTTCTTGTTTTCCAACTTATAAAAAACAGTTTCTGCAGATAGTTTTTAGTACTGCGAAGGGAAACTCTTTTGATAAAAAGGGACGTCCTAGATTCTTCATAAAAGAAGACAACACCACTATCTTGATAGGAAGTATAAGGAATTGAGCAACGAATCAATTCATGCTTTGAGGTGATACACTCAGATAACTCAGATTTAAACTCCTCTTGTAATTCGTTTAGTTTATCACAACTAATTGGGTTACGCGGAGGAGGAGCATTGCTCTCACTGATTAGTAAATCAATATCAACCTTAACATGAATATTATTCATCATAACTTGATTTAGCTTGTCAAGAGATTCTTGCTCTTTCTGGAGGTATAACTCAACATCAAGAGATAAGCTCTCAAGCTTCTTTTTAAGCCCTGAAAACACTTCAAGGGATTTTAAACCTAATGGAGGTTTAGATAGAATTTATTCTACAGATTTTATTAAATCACTCATGGAAGAGAATTCTGAAATCCCTGGATCTGGTGGTGCATTTATTGAGATAGCACTATTGTCCATAGAGTTAGATCGCTACAAACACAGACTTGTAAGGTCTTGAACGTGTTTGCCTGCTCTAATACCAATTGAAAAAGCGTGAGTCTAACAACAACACCCAATATTTCGCTTAGCAATCTGTATGAACAAACTCGAATATACTTTTAAGAGAATCAACAAGACTCAATCAATTAAAAGTATATCAACGAGTTTATATCTCTCTCTTGATTTGATTTCCTCAAATAGAAACTGCGAGTACTAATCAAATACAAGGAATAACTTGGATGGTACCAAAGACCAATATCCAAGTGTCAACCAATATCAATCAACAACTATTAGGTCGGATTCTCCAATTGATTGATCTAACACACAACATGTATTATTTCAATTATAAAGATAAAATAATATAATGCGGAAATTGAAATAACACAGACACCAGAAATTTTGTTAACAAGGAAACCGCCAATGCAGAAAAACCCCGGGACCTAGTCCAGATTGAACACACATTGTATTAAGCCTCTACAGACACTAGCCTACTCCAAAATAACTTCGGACTGGACTGTAGTTGAACCCCAATCAGTCTCCCACTGATCCAAGGTACAGTTGTACTCCCTACGCCTCTGATCCCAGCAAGATACTGCACACTTGACTCCCTTAGCTGATCTCACCCACAACTAAGAGTTTCTACGACCCAAATTCGTAGGCTTTAACAATAAACAAATCCGTCTCACACAGACAAGGCTATCAAAGGATCAATCTGTCTCCCGCAGAAAAATCCTAAAATTTTTTGTTTCGTCTTTTGATAATAATTAAGGTGAACAAGAAACAATTGGTAATCCAGTCTTATATTCCCGAAGAATAGCCTAGACTAATCAATCACCACACAACAATCTTAATCGTATGGCAGCGAAACAAGATGTCATGGAATCACAAATGATGAGACGAAGGTGTTTGTGATTACTTTTTATATCTTGCCTATCGGAGAACTCTCACGATCTCAAGCCAATAAATATGATTGTACTGTTACGATAGAAGATGCAAGATCAGATCACACAACTACGATAAAAGTTGTATCGGTCTGGCTTCACAATCCCAATGAAGTCTTTAAGTCGTAAAACTGGTTTTAGAAGAAGAAAACCAAAGGTTAAAGGAGAAACGACTCTAGCACGCAAACTAGTATCACACGTAAGGTGTGGGAATTAGTTTTGCACAATACTAGATGTCTCCTTTATATAGCCTTTTAAATCAGGGTTTTGCCTTAATTACAAAGCAATCAATATTCATCGTTAGTGAAAACCTGATTTAGATTCAATCTAATATTTCTCAACTGGTAGATCGAAAACTTAGCTTGTCATACACAAATGACTGTACGCTTCTAGCTTTGTTTACCACACCTAAACGTGTACATTGTTGGTTCAACAATAGTCTACCTAAAGAGGTTAACTATATGAGCGTTTCATACCAACCATGTTCTTCTTCACCATAACTAGTTCAATTGACTCAAATGAACTAGTTAAGAGAGTTGTTCAATTGGAAGGAAATATTATGTAACTACACAAGATACAATTGAAGCAAAGATGATTTGATTCACTCGAATCGGTTCATGAACTTTAATAGACACGGTTTGCAAATGCATTCCTTAGTCTTTTAAGATTAAGTTCAGAAATCATCTTTAGATATATAACCTTCTCAAGTTCGCAAACTAGGTTCGCGGACTTAAGACACCGGATAGAGTTTACAAACTCCAGCAGAAATTCTCGGGTTCGAGAACTACGCTGTTTCCGGACTGGCTTCGCGCATTTGGCTCACGCAAGTAGTTTGTCAACTACAGCAGAAATTCTCGGGTTTGAGAACTTCAGCAGTTCGCAGACTGAGTTCGCGGACTTGGCACTTGCCATACTTCCGGTTCTCTTGATCAACAATGTTCGAAAACTTCGGTTCAAAGAACTCATTGGTTATGTAATCTAAACTCTCATTTCAATTGTTGAAACATTCTTAGAGGACGTTATATGGTTATTACACTATTTCTCGTCAAAGCAATTTTCAAAGTGATTGAAACATTCATGACTTTCGTCACTAGGTAAAGATAAACTTGGTCGAAGGGAAAAGCTTACCAACACATATTTCGAGATATAGATAGGCGAGGTATACTCGGCTCGAAATACCAAATGTGTATGATCTAGTCTATATATATAGCATACGACTTTTGTCTCAAAGAGTAGGAGATAGAATAGATAGACTTTTGAGTGACAGATAAGTTCAAGTCTCCACATACCTTTTTGTCGAGAATTTCCACCGGTTCCTTGAGTAGATATTCTACTTGTATGATGAATCTCCATGAAGTCCTCGAGCTCAACTACACTTACTATCCTAGTCCGAGACTTAGACTAGAAATCAAAACTTATAGTTTTGATCACTAAGATTGACAAACATGCTTGAGATAGCAACGCATGCGAGTTTGACCGAGTAATGCTCTAACAATATCCCCCTTTGTCAATTTTAGTGACAAAACTATCAATACATATGGAATACAAAAAAGATTATGAAACTTTAGTAGCTCCTATTCCACATGTCTAATCTTCAACATTCCTCGAAATCTTCGTCACTTCCAAGTACTCCAATGATACCAAAGGTTATAAGTTTAGCATCACCGTTGTTGAAGATCCGTAGCTATAACAATGAGAAAGCATTGGTCTCGATCATTGTTATACAGTGTCATAGTATTATTACACAGTGTCAAAGTCCAATTGTATGACAACTTCAACAATAATAATATGGTGATATGTATCACTCCCCCTTAGTCAATACTCCATCTCACATGAAAACCACTTCCCCTTACACAATGATCCGAAAACCATATGTATTTGTAGTATGAACTACATATTAATTCTCCCCCTTTTTGTCAATAAAATTGGCAAAGGTACAAGAATGAGATCATAATGAAATTTCCGTAAGAGACATTTCATGACTGAGAGAAAGAAACACACATCATCTTATTTAGATGCAGTCATATAGCCGAAGCTAACAACATTCATCGAGGAGTTTAAATATACAAGATAACCCCTCTAAAATTCCACAGCCGCACATCCCTCAAGATATGACCATTAAGCACAAGTTCAAAAGAACTCTCTCCCATTTGATGTCATTCCCGAAAGAACAACAAGAGCGACCTTAATTTCGAAAGAAAAGAAGGATTTTATTGGACACCAAAAACCATAAGAATGATTTTTTTTATATCCAAAAACTCTATCAAATTAATCACAAGTAAAACCCGTGATTAATTTAATCGGTATACGCAATCAAATTAAACACAAAAAGTGATCAATTCAATTATTTGTGCTCAACATAAGAAAACTCATGGAGATACAAAAATACTCAACTAGATTAATTACAAGAGAACCCATAATTAATCAAATTGGAATACACAACCAAACTAATTACGAAAGTAATCAATTTAATTGTCAATTATTTTGCTCGACATAAAAAAACTTACGGAGCAATAACTAAATAACCAAACAAGATGATTAATTTAGTTCAAAATGCTCAACATAACGTACATGACGGAACAACCAACGAAGCTAATAAAAAATAATCAATTTGGTTGTATCGTGCTCAACATGAGACACATAACGGAGCCTCACAGTAAAACATACGAATATGGATCAGGGATAATCAATACTGCGGAATGCACAAGGATTCATTCTATCTTCAATCATTATTTGCATAACAACAATAATAGAAATAATCCTTGAAAACAAAAGATTTTAACCTATCTTCCATCAACATAATTGACACTATAGGCTTACTTTTGTATTTGTAAAAAGTCCATTCATCCTTTTACCAGTACGTGAATACCGAACACGAACGACTTTATTTTTGACAAAGTATGGGACCTTCAAGTTCACGGACGCAAACATACATATCCCATAACAAGTTGCAATATCACAAATCATAGAGACTAACACTGCAAAAACATCATCCTCTACATATTTTTAGAATTTTATACCAAGGGCTATTTTGTGTTTCCTCCCCTCCCAAGATCGCTAATTAGCGTTTCCTCCCCAAATAGATTGAAATTAGCGTTTCCTCCCATCGTTAGTTTTTCCATCCATTATCCAGTTTATTGAGTCAGCATTAGTGTCCACGTAGCAAATTAAATACTACTTTTTGCAGACTACCTAAACTACCCTCTTATATTTGTGTCAAACGTATGTGTGCAGAAAAATCCTTTTGATCCAACGGTTTCAGTGACGATCAATAATGAAGGGTCTTCATTACATCTAAATGGTCTTTTTACGTAGGTTCCAAGAAGATTACAAGAACAAGAGAGAGAACTGAAGAGACAAAACAAACGTGAAATCCTTAGGTTTGATCGATTACAAGAAGATTTATTAAAATAAAGAAAGATTAGAGTTAGGGTTTCCGCGGATATCAACGATTGGATTTAAATCATGATAAAGAATCCATTCCGATTGGTGAATGTCGATACGTTTTAATCCAATTGAGCTATCGGCTCTTCAATTCAGTGGTGTGTTAGTCTGTTAGACTATTTTCACCGCAAGTTGATCCCAGACGAAGAAAACGCGAGGTGTAAGTACCCTGTTACTTATTTTCTGATGTCGTGATATTATTGATACCGATTTCACGATTCATAAGAATCAGATTGCTTAGGTTTGTTGGAATATATGATTTCTATTGGTTTGGTTTAAATTTAATTTAATTTTGTAATTGTGGATTCGGTATATTTTGAATCGAGGGTTTTGGGTGTTTTGATTCTTGAATTTGGTATACTGTGAATCAGGGGTTTGAGGTATTTTGATGATGTTATAAGACTTGGGCAGCGTTTGAATAATGTTTAATCTCAGCAAAAATTGATAATTAGAAATTAGTGGTGATTGGTGGGATTGTTCGGAGTTAATTGGTGGTCTGTGCTGATTTTAAACGTGAACTACAGAAACCGAAAGAGGCATCGGAGCTGAAGAAGAACAGAGAGTAGGAATTATTTATTCGGGGAGAAGATGGGTATTTTAGGAAGTTGATGGAACACGTGTAAAGTTTCTGCCACACGTTCACAGGTGCTGACTCAACTGACTGAGTAATGGATGGAAAAACTAACGATGGGAGGAAACGCTAATTTCAATCTATTTGGGGAGGAAACGCTAATTTCAATCTATTTGGGGAGGAAACGCAAAGTAGCCCTTATACCAATAAACCTAGAAACATGAAGATGAACACGTTGGACATAGCTATGTGTAATCACAATAATGGCTATTCCAAACTCTAGTAATCCTTCTCAAAAATAAGAATAAATTCTCATAAGAAGTTTCCTAAGCAACAAGACAAACTCGTAATGCACATACAAGATGATTTGTCCTTATAGGGTAGAATCAATCTTTTTCGCATGGATATACACTAATAATAGATACCAAAGGCGTATAACAATGAGAAAGCATCGGTCTCGATCATTGTTATACAGTGTCATAGTATTATTACACAGTGTCAAAGTCCAATTGTATCACAACTTCAACAATAATAATATGGTGATATGTATCACTCCCCCTTAGTCAATACTCCATCTCACATGAAAACCACTCCCCTTACACAATGATCCGAAAACCATATGTATTTGTAGTATGGACTACATATTAACTCCCCCTTTTTGTCAATAAAATTGGCAAAGGTACAAGAATGAGATCATAATGAAATTTCCGTAAGAGACATTTCATGACTGAGAGAAAGAAACACACATCATCTTATTTAGATGCAGTCATATAGCCGAAGCTAACAACATTCATCGAGGAGTTTAAAGATACAAGATAACCCCTCTAAAATTCCACAGCCGCACATCCCTCAAGATATGACCATTAAGCACAAGTTCAAAAGAACTCTC
Source organism: Papaver somniferum (assembly GCF_003573695.1). NCBI lineage: Eukaryota > Viridiplantae > Streptophyta > Magnoliopsida > Ranunculales > Papaveraceae > Papaver > Papaver somniferum. The sequence continues at coordinate 221,255,409 of NC_039358.1, forward strand.
TCCCATTTGATGTCATTCCCGAAAGAACAACAAGAGCGACCTTAATTTCGAAAGAAAAGAAGGATTTTATTGGACACCAAAAACCATAAGAATGATTTTTTTTTATATCCAGAAACTCTATCAAATTAATCACAAGTAAAACCCGTGATTAATTTAATCGGTATACGCAATCAAATTAAACACAAAAAGTGATCAATTCAATTATTTGTGCTCAACATAAGAAAACTCATGGAGATACAAAAATACTCAACTAGATTAATTACAAGAGAACCCATAATTAATCAAATTGGAATACACAACCAAACTAATTACGAAAGTAATCAATTTAATTGTCAATTATTTTGCTCGACATAAAAAAACTTACGGAGCAATAACTAAATAACCAAACAAGATGATTAATTTAGTTCAAAATGCTCAACATAACGTACATGACGGAACAATCAACAAAGCTAAAAAATAATCAATTTGGTTGTATCGTGCTCAACATAAGACACATAACGGATCCTCACAGTAAAACATACGAATATGGATCAGGGATAATCAATACTGCGGAATGCACAAGGATTCATTCTATCTTCAATCATTATTTGCATAACAACAATAATAGAAATAATCTTTGAAAACAAAAGATTTTAACCTATCTTCCATCAACATAATTGACAATATAGGCTTACTTTTGTATTTGTAAAAAGTCCATTCATCCTTTTACCAGTACGTGAATACCGAACACGAACGACTTTATTTTTGACAAAGTATGGGACCTTCAAGTTCACGGACGCAAACATACATATCCCATAACAAGTTGCAATATCACAAATCATAGAGACTAATACTGCAAAAACATCATCCTCTATATATTTTTAGAATTTTATACCAAGGGCTATTTTGTGTTTCCTCCCCTCCCAAGATCGCTAATTAGCGTTTCCTCCCCAAATAGATTGAAATTAGCGTTTCCTCCCATCGTTAGTTTTTCCATCCATTATCCAGTTTATTGAGTCAGCATTAGTGTCCACGTAGCAAATTAAATACTACTTTTTGCAGACTACCTAAACTACCCTCTTATATTTGTGTCAAACGTATGTGTGCAGAAAAATCCTTTTGATCCAACGGTTTCAGTGACGATCAATAATGAAGGGTCTTCATTACATCTAAATGGTCTTTTTACGTAGGTTCCAAGAAGATTACAAGAACAAGAGAGAGAACTGAAGAGACAAAACAAACGTGAAATCCTTAGGTTTGATCGATTACAAGAAGATTTTTATTAAAATAAAGAAAGATTAGAGTTAGGGTTTCCGCGGATATCAACGATTGGATTTAAATCATGATAAAGAATCCATTCCGATTGGTGAATGTCGATACGTTTTAATCCAATTGAGCTATCGGCTCTTCAATTCAGTGGTGTGTTAGTCTGTTAGACTATTTTCACCGCAAGTTGATCCCAGACGAAGAAGAACGCGAGGTGTAAGTACCCTGTTACTTATTTTCTGATGTCGTGATATTATTGATACCGATTTCACGATTCATAAGAATCAGATTGCTTAGGTTTGTTGGAATATATGATTTCTATTGGTTTGGTTTAAATTTAATTTAATTTTGTAATTGTGGATTCGGTATATTTTGAATCGAGGGTTTTGGGTGTTTTGATTCTTGAATTTGGTATACTGTGAATCAGGGGTTTGAGGTATTTTGATGATGTTATAAGACTTGGGCAGCGTTTGAATAATGTTTAATCTCAGCAAAAATTGATAATTAGAAATTAGTGGTGATTGGTGGGATTGTTCGGAGTTAATTGGTGGTCTGTGCTGATTTTAAACGTGAACTACAGAAACCGAAAGAGGCATCGGAGCTGAAGAAGAACAGAGAGTAGGAATTATTTATTCGGGGAGAAGATGGGTATTTTAGGAAGTTGATGGAACACGTGTAAAGTTTCTGCCACACGTTCACAGGTGCTGACTCAACTGACTGAGTAATGGATGGAAAAACTAACGATGGGAGGAAACGCTAATTTCAATCTATTTGGGGAGGAAACGCTAATTTCAATCTATTTGGGGAGGAAACGCAAAGTAGCCCTTATACCAATAAACCTAGAAACATGAAGATGAACACGTTGGACATAGCTATGTGTAATCACAATAATGGCTATTCCAAACTCTAGTAATCCTTCTCAAAAATAAGAATAAATTCTCATAAGAAGTTTCCTAAGCAACAAGACAAACTCGTAATGCACATACAAGATGATTTGTCCTTATAGGGTAGAATCAATCTTTTTCGCATGGATATACACTAATAATAGATACCAAAGGCGTATAACAATGAGAAAGCATCGGTCTCGATCATTGTTATACAGTGTCATAGTATTATTACACAGTGTCAAAGTCCAATTGTATCACAACTTCAACAATAATAATATGGTGATATGTATCACTCCCCCTTAGTCAATACTCCATCTCACATGAAAACCACTCCCCCTTACACAATGATCCGAAAACCATATGTATTTGTAGTATGGACTACATATTAATTCTCCCCCTTTTTGTCAATAAAATTGGCAAAGGTACAAGAATGAGATCATAATGAAATTTCCGTAAGAGACATTTCATGACTGAGAGAAAGAAACACACATCATCTTATTTAGATGCAGTCATATAGCCGAAGCTAACAACATTCATCGAGGAGTTTAAATATACAAGATAACCCCTCTAAAATTCCACAGCCGCACATCCCTCAAGATATGACCATTAAGCACAAGTTCAAAAGAACTCTCTCCCATTTGATGTCATTCCCGAAAGAACAACAAGAGCGACCTTAATTTCGAAAGAAAAGAAGGATTTTATTGGACACCAAAAACCATAAGAATGATTTTTTTTTATATCCAGAAACTCTATCAAATTAATCACAAGTAAAACCCGTGATTAATTTAATCGGTATACGCAATCAAATTAAACACAAAAAGTGATCAATTCAATTATTTGTGCTCAACATAAGAAAACTCATGGAGATACAAAAATACTCAACTAGATTAATTACAAGAGAACCCATAATTAATCAAATTGGAATACACAACCAAACTAATTACGAAAGTAATCAATTTAATTGTCAATTATTTTGCTCGACATAAAAAAACTTACGGAGCAATAACTAAATAACCAAACAAGATGATTAATTTAGTTCAAAATGCTCAACATAACGTACATGACGGAACAATCAACAAAGCTAAAAAATAATCAATTTGGTTGTATCGTGCTCAACATAAGACACATAACGGATCCTCACAGTAAAACATACGAATATGGATCAGGGATAATCAATACTGCGGAATGCACAAGGATTCATTCTATCTTCAATCATTATTTGCATAACAACAATAATAGAAATAATCTTTGAAAACAAAAGATTTTAACCTATCTTCCATCAACATAATTGACAATATAGGCTTACTTTTGTATTTGTAAAAAGTCCATTCATCCTTTTACCAGTACGTGAATACCGAACACGAACGACTTTATTTTTGACAAAGTATGGGACCTTCAAGTTCACGGACGCAAACATACATATCCCATAACAAGTTGCAATATCACAAATCATAGAGACTAATACTGCAAAAACATCATCCTCTATATATTTTTAGAATTTTATACCAAGGGCTATTTTGTGTTTCCTCCCCTCCCAAGATCGCTAATTAGCGTTTCCTCCCCAAATAGATTGAAATTAGCGTTTCCTCCCATCGTTAGTTTTTCCATCCATTATCCAGTTTATTGAGTCAGCATTAGTGTCCACGTAGCAAATTAAATACTACTTTTTGCAGACTACCTAAACTACCCTCTTATATTTGTGTCAAACGTATGTGTGCAGAAAAATCCTTTTGATCCAACGGTTTCAGTGACGATCAATAATGAAGGGTCTTCATTACATCTAAATGGTCTTTTTACGTAGGTTCCAAGAAGATTACAAGAACAAGAGAGAGAACTGAAGAGACAAAACAAACGTGAAATCCTTAGGTTTGATCGATTACAAGAAGATTTTTATTAAAATAAAGAAAGATTAGAGTTAGGGTTTCCGCGGATATCAACGATTGGATTTAAATCATGATAAAGAATCCATTCCGATTGGTGAATGTCGATACGTTTTAATCCAATTGAGCTATCGGCTCTTCAATTCAGTGGTGTGTTAGTCTGTTAGACTATTTTCACCGCAAGTTGATCCCAGACGAAGAAGAACGCGAGGTGTAAGTACCCTGTTACTTATTTTCTGATGTCGTGATATTATTGATACCGATTTCACGATTCATAAGAATCAGATTGCTTAGGTTTGTTGGAATATATGATTTCTATTGGTTTGGTTTAAATTTAATTTAATTTTGTAATTGTGGATTCGGTATATTTTGAATCGAGGGTTTTGGGTGTTTTGATTCTTGAATTTGGTATACTGTGAATCAGGGGTTTGAGGTATTTTGATGATGTTATAAGACTTGGGCAGCGTTTGAATAATGTTTAATCTCAGCAAAAATTGATAATTAGAAATTAGTGGTGATTGGTGGGATTGTTCGGAGTTAATTGGTGGTCTGTGCTGATTTTAAACGTGAACTACAGAAACCGAAAGAGGCATCGGAGCTGAAGAAGAACAGAGAGTAGGAATTATTTATTCGGGGAGAAGATGGGTATTTTAGGAAGTTGATGGAACACGTGTAAAGTTTCTGCCACACGTTCACAGGTGCTGACTCAACTGACTGAGTAATGGATGGAAAAACTAACGATGGGAGGAAACGCTAATTTCAATCTATTTGGGGAGGAAACGCTAATTTCAATCTATTTGGGGAGGAAACGCAAAGTAGCCCTTATACCAATAAACCTAGAAACATGAAGATGAACACGTTGGACATAGCTATGTGTAATCACAATAATGGCTATTCCAAACTCTAGTAATCCTTCTCAAAAATAAGAATAAATTCTCATAAGAAGTTTCCTAAGCAACAAGACAAACTCGTAATGCACATACAAGATGATTTGTCCTTATAGGGTAGAATCAATCTTTTTCGCATGGATATACACTAATAATAGATACCAAAGGCGTATAACAATGAGAAAGCATCGGTCTCGATCATTGTTATACAGTGTCATAGTATTATTACACAGTGTCAAAGTCCAATTGTATCACAACTTCAACAATAATAATATGGTGATATGTATCACTCCCCCTTAGTCAATACTCCATCTCACATGAAAACCACTCCCCCTTACACAATGATCCGAAAACCATATGTATTTGTAGTATGGACTACATATTAATTCTCCCCCTTTTTGTCAATAAAATTGGCAAAGGTACAAGAATGAGATCATAATGAAATTTCCGTAAGAGACATTTCATGACTGAGAGAAAGAAACACACATCATCTTATTTAGATGCAGTCATATAGCCGAAGCTAACAACATTCATCGAGGAGTTTAAAGATACAAGATAACCCCTCTAAAATTCCACAGCCGCACATCCCTCAAGATATGACCATTAAGCACAAGTTCAAAAGAACTCTCTCCCATTTGATGTCATTCCCGAAAGAACAACAAGAGCGACCTTAATTTCGAAAGAAAAGAAGGATTTTATTGGACACCAAAAACCATAAGAATGATTTTTTTTTATATCCAGAAACTCTATCAAATTAATCACAAGTAAAACCCGTGATTAATTTAATCGGTATACGCAATCAAATTAAACACAAAAAGTGATCAATTCAATTATTTGTGCTCAACATAAGAAAACTCATGGAGATACAAAAATACTCAACTAGATTAATTACAAGAGAACCCATAATTAATCAAATTGGAATACACAACCAAACTAATTACGAAAGTAATCAATTTAATTGTCAATTATTTTGCTCGACATAAAAAAACTTACGGAGCAATAACTAAATAACCAAACAAGATGATTAATTTAGTTCAAAATGCTCAACATAACGTACATGACGGAACAATCAACAAAGCTAATAAAAAAATAATCAATTTGGTTGTATCGTGCTCAACATAAGACACATAACGGAGCCTCACAGTAAAACATACGAATATGGATCAGGGATAATCAATACTGCGGAATGCACAAGGATTCATTCTATCTTCAATCATTATTTGCATAACAACAATAATAGAAATAATCTTTGAAAACAAAAGATTTTAACCTATCTTCCATCAACATAATTGACAATATAGGCTTACTTTTGTATTTGTAAAAAGTCCATTCATCCTTTTACCAGTACGTGAATACCGAACACGAACGACTTTATTTTTGACAAAGTATGGGACCTTCAAGTTCACGGACGCAAACATACATATCCCATAACAAGTTGCAATATCACAAATCATAGAGACTAATACTGCAAAAACATCATCCTCTATATATTTTTAGAATTTTATACCAAGGGCTATTTTGTGTTTCCTCCCCTCCCAAGATCGCTAATTAGCGTTTCCTCCCCAAATAGATTGAAATTAGCGTTTCCTCCCATCGTTAGTTTTTCCATCCATTATCCAGTTTATTGAGTCAGCATTAGTGTCCACGTAGCAAATTAAATACTACTTTTTGCAGACTACCTAAACTACCCTCTTATATTTGTGTCAAACGTATGTGTGCAGAAAAATCCTTTTGATCCAACGGTTTCAGTGACGATCAATAATGAAGGGTCTTCATTACATCTAAATGGTCTTTTTACGTAGGTTCCAAGAAGATTACAAGAACAAGAGAGAGAACTGAAGAGACAAAACAAACGTGAAATCCTTAGGTTTGATCGATTACAAGAAGATTTTTATTAAAATAAAGAAAGATTAGAGTTAGGGTTTCCGCGGATATCAACGATTGGATTTAAATCATGATAAAGAATCCATTCCGATTGGTGAATGTCGATACGTTTTAATCCAATTGAGCTATCGGCTCTTCAATTCAGTGGTGTGTTAGTCTGTTAGACTATTTTCACCGCAAGTTGATCCCAGACGAAGAAGAACGCGAGGTGTAAGTACCCTGTTACTTATTTTCTGATGTCGTGATATTATTGATACCGATTTCACGATTCATAAGAATCAGATTGCTTAGGTTTGTTGGAATATATGATTTCTATTGGTTTGGTTTAAATTTAATTTAATTTTGTAATTGTGGATTCGGTATATTTTGAATCGAGGGTTTTGGGTGTTTTGATTCTTGAATTTGGTATACTGTGAATCAGGGGTTTGAGGTATTTTGATGATGTTATAAGACTTGGGCAGCGTTTGAATAATGTTTAATCTCAGCAAAAATTGATAATTAGAAATTAGTGGTGATTGGTGGGATTGTTCGGAGTTAATTGGTGGTCTGTGCTGATTTTAAACGTGAACTACAGAAACCGAAAGAGGCATCGGAGCTGAAGAAGAACTGAGAGTAGGAATTATTTATTCGGGGAGAAGATGGGTATTTTAGGAAGGTGATGGAACACGTGTAAAGTTTCTGCCACACGTTCACAGGTGCTGACTCAACTGAATGAGTAATGGATGGAAAAACTAACGATGGGAGGAAACGCTAATTTCAATCTATTTGGGGAGGAAACGCTAATTTCAATCTATTTGGGGAGGAAACACAAAATAGCCCTTATACCAATAAACCTAAAAACATGAAGATGAAAACGTTGGACATAGCTATGTGTAATCACAATAATGGCTATTCCAAACTCTAGTAATCCTTCTCAAAAATAAGAATAAATTCTCATAAGAAGTTTCCTAAGCAACAAGACAAACTCGTAATGCACATACAAGATGATTTGTCCTTATAGGTTAGAATCAATCTTTTTCGCATGGATTTACACTAATAATAGATACCAAAGGCATATAAAAAGATTTTCTTAACAAAGAAGAACACACAAAGTCAATAACGACTATGCACCATAGTTCACAAAGAATGATTGTGAACATTCAAGAATTCTATAGCACTGCGTATTACTTTCCATTCTTGAACTTCCTTCTTTGTGATTCACCAACAACATTCTGGTAAAAGCTACAAATTAGCTTAGAAGAGTAGTACTCCAAGAATCCAAGTGCCCAAGTTTAAGAGAAGTGGAACAAGTGCAACAAAACTGAGCAAAATACTCACAATCAAGAGACAGGACAAATACCAATCTTAACTCATCCAAATTCAAGGTTTCTCATCTTCATTTGCAAGAGAATCCAAATAGGAGGAGAGTGCAAAAAGAATGAGGTTAATCCGAGTTCGTACGAAGAAGTTACAGCCAAAACAAGTTTACCGAATATCGACGTCATGTATGCATACGGGTTTGCAAACGAATTTTCGTATCTTGGAGCAGTATGCAGACGGGGTTTGCGAACTTAAAACCCTGAATTTTGGTTTTAAATGATGTTATGCGTACTTGGTATGTATACCATGAATTCCAAACATCCCGAACTAATGTTTTCAAACCTAAACATTTAAGAACCTTAAACACAGATCAAGTTAGATAGAAATGAACGATAAACAAGGTACATGGATCATTATAAGTGCTCAAAAAAGTAATAAAAACATAAAACTTGCTCAAGTTTATAGACATACCTTTTTAGAAAAGTCCAATTGAATTCTACAGCTTTACCGAATATAATCTGTGCGGCCCAGTTGTTGTGCTTCCCTCACCGTATACATAGCAGGGCATTTCTTGGTAAGGATGCACTTTCAACACAAACAAGTTGTGTTGAGGTGAACAATGTCTTGCTCACCATGACACCAAGAAATAGTTTCTTTCCAACAACTCTTAAATCTTGTAGTGTTGAGAAACACCAAAGGAAATGTTTTTATAAGTCTATCAAAGAACTTCAAGAGAACCCAAAAAGATTTGTGTTTCTGATTTCTTGTTTTCCAACTTATAAAAAGGGATAATTGGTGCTTGTTACTCAGGTTTAGACCAACACTAGTGTTTGGTCTAACATTTGTCCAACGTTAGGGGTTGGTACCTGGACCTAACGCTGACCATGGTTGACCAGTTAAATGATGACGTGTCCTATATTCCGTCGAATAATTAAAGAATTACTAAAATAAATTAAACTTTCCTAACAATGACAAGCCAAGTCCCTAACAGAAAAACTTATCTAACACGTGTAATGATCTTGTACATGTTCTGAAAATGAATGGTGAAGATTAAATCTAACCTAAATATATAAACCTAATGGATTTTGCCCTAATTCATTTCTTTCTCTTCCGCCTCTATCTATCCATAACACTAAATCTGAGAAAAATGTTGAGTGTTTTTAGAGACAGTGAAGACTGAGATCGAGATTAACTGTTGTTGTTAGGGTTATTAGTAGGTGTTTTGTTAGGGTTATTAGTAGTAGAAGGTGTTGACTAACTGTTCAAATCGTGATTTGAATGGTAAGTGGTTCAATTTCTTTACCATTTTTTTCCTTCTTTGCATTAGATTCATTATTTATGATATGAGTAGTACTTGTAAGATTACTATAAGTCTTTGGTTTTGAATTTCTGAATTCTTTTCATTTTAAAAAAATAAATCAATTTAGGGTTTATAAAAAATTTGGGATTTTTTGATTTGGGTGTTTTAAAATGATTGAAAAGGGGAAATAGAACGTGGGTTTGTCGAATTTTGTTTGATTCCTTTTTTTTTTTTTAGAATTTTATCTTTATGCAGTGTTTGATTCCTTTTGTTTGGTTCCCTTTTGATTAAAGTATACACTTTTTTCTAACTTGTAGTGTGATGTTGAAATGTAGAAATGGATGGTTCTGAGTTGCCTAAATTTTACCCCATTAAAGATGGTTTTTTGGTAGGGACAAGTAGGGCTAAGAAGGATTCTTCTAAAAATGTGAAAAGGGTTGATTGTTTGTTGGAAGAGGAATTAGATTGGTTGTCTATGTTAAACAAGTATGAGAAAAAGCCATCTGGTACTGCAGGTAATCAAGATGGAACTGTTTCAAGTCAAGGGGGTGTTGTAAATGTGGATGACAATGTGAATGTGAATGCAGATGGTGGTTCTAATGCAGTTGGGTCTACTACTGTGTTAAATGAAGTTAGCAAAGGAGTAGGAGAGAAGTTATCCAGTTGGGATAATATTACAAGTAAAGTTAAGGAAGGTGTTAAAGTGGTGGTTGGTGGTAGTCCAAGTAAATATAAAGGAAAGAAGTTATCCAGGAAGTCAGTAAAGAAAGGTGTTAACATTCAAGGGTCTAGTAGTGTTGTAAATGATTTAGTTGGAGATGGTGGTACAGGTGCTCAAGCATAAATGTTGATGTAGATGTTACCCCAGTTGAGTCAGTTACACAAGAACAAACAGCAAATGTGCAACCACATAAGAAAAAAGTAGTAAGCATTCATAATTGTGGACCTGAAGAGCAGTATTTATCTGCTTGTGAGTCAGACCAAGAAAAGATAGTACAAGTTCCAAAGGAGGACCCTAAAGATAAAGATGATGACCTAACTGAGCAATTAGCAAGTGTCATTAATAAGAGTGCAGAGTTTAAGGACTATGTGAATGATACAGGCAGAGTTTATGAAGTGGAAGAGTTGAAGACTTGGAAAAGTACCACAACTTTATTGGACAAGATGTTTGTGGGGCAGGAATGGAGTACATATAAAGAATGCAGGGATTACATCAAGGATCAGAACATCTTTCAGAATTTTGACATTACCCAAGTGAAGAACACTCATATTCAACAACACTATGAATGTAAGAGCAAACCACACTGCAAATGGAGGGTATACTGCTCCAGGATTTGGGATAAAGTGACATTTAGGTGCAAAAATGGCTCTTTTGAGCATACATGTGTCGGCAAACATGGAATTCAACATCCCTTAGCCAAAGCAAGGTGTGTAATGTGAAAGTTTTATAAGTTATGTAATACCATATATGTATATATATATATATATATATATATATATATACAACATTGTTATTCTAACATGGTTGTGTTGTTTTGTATGTGGGTGTTCAGAGTTATGTTAGAAACTTTCATGGCTCATCCAAATTATAAACTTAAGGATTTCCAGGCTGAAGTGAAGAGGGTTCATCATGTGGAGATATCTTACTGGAAAGAATGGCATGCTTGGCATATGTGTATGGAGAGAGTATTTGTTAACTATGAAGAAAGCTATGCAAGGAGCCCTGAGTGTTCCAGCCAGATACTAAAGAGGAATCCAGGTAGCATTGCTAGTGTTGCAACAGATGAAAGTGACAAGTTCAAGCACCTATGTGTAGCTTATAAGTGTTTATTGGATGGTTTTAAGAATGGTTGTAGGCCTATTATAGGTTTAGATGGGTGTTTCCTTAAAGGTAAATATGGTGGTGTGTGTTTGTCTATCATGTCATTAGATGCAAACAATGGATTGTTTCCCGTTGCTATTTTCTTGTGTAGAAAAGAAAACAAGGAGAATTGGACTGAGTTTCTTAGGATTATGGCCCCATATTTGAAACTACATCCTAGAGCACTTACATTCATCAGTGATAGGGAGAAAGGTCTTATATCAGTTCTTGAAACAAACTTTAGTGATGTAAACCATCACCATAGGTACTGTTTTTGACATATGTATAAGAACTTCAAGAGATATCACCCAAGCAAGCATCTAGAGGCACTTGCATGGAATGCATCTAGGTCTTATGTGAAGGAAGAACATGATATTGAAATCAGTAAGATGAGGGATTTAAGACCTGAAGCGGTGGATTATCTACATAAAGAATATTCAGCACAGTGGGCAAGAGCTTTTTTTGATACTTTATCAAGTTGTGAGCATATAACTTCTGTGAAGCCTTTAATGCTTGGATTTTGGATATAAGAGGATTGCGAGTATGCAAGTTTCTTGAGAAATATCATCTTATGGTGACAAGGCTAAAGTTTGATAGGAAATTACAAGGTGAGGGTTATCCAGATGGAGGAGTAGTTCCTAGGGCAGAAGAGATTTACAAGATGAATAGAGAAAAAACAATGGCATTTGAAAGAGTTCCTAATAGCAAAGATGTGTGGACAATCCTTAATCACAGAAATGGGCAGTCTTAGGTGGTAACATTATCCAAGCATCAATGTGACTGTAGGTTTTGGGATGTCACTGGGATACCTTGTGAACATGCAATCAATGCCTTTTTCTTTAACAAGAATGCAGACTGGAAAGAGTAAGTTTTTAACATATACCTTCTATTGTTCGCCACTTTTGTTTTAAACTACTAATGTTTGATATGGTACTGTTGCAGGTTGCTTGATGAATACCACTTTGTGGCCAAGTACATAGAAACTTATGAAGGAATGGTTGGTCCAATGGATAATGAATCAAAGTGGAAGAAAAAAGAAGACATAGAACACAAGGTTTCACCACCTCCATTTGAACCTCAAAAGGGAAGACATAGGACAGAAAGGAGAAGAGATGCAGCTGAGGCTATAGGTAAAAATTTGCAAAGGAAACAATGTAGACTATGTAAAGAGTATGGGCACAACTCAAAAGGTTGTCCTAGAAAGGCAGAATTTGCCCAACAAGGTGACATACTTTATACTTGTTTGTTAGCTTTATCTTTTAGCCATTGTTAATTTATTGCTTTTGTCTTTGTCTCTAACTTTTTACTTGTTTGCAGATGTTGAACCACATGAGGTAAGGAATCCAGCTAGGGATTTTGAGGAATATCAAAGTCAACAACAACACAATATCCAAAATGGTAGAGGTGGCAGGAGAGGTGGAGGTAGAGGTGACAGAAGAGGTGGAGGTAGAGGTGGAGTGGCAGCTGATGTGGCAGGTGATGTGGAAGGTGGAGTGGCAGCTGATGCGGTAGGTGATGTGGCAGCTGATGTGGCAGGTGATGTGGTAGGTGGAGTGGAAGCTGATGTGGCAGGTGGTGGTCCAAGTGAAAGGGGTGGTCCAAGAAGTAGGGGTGGTCCAAGAACTAGAGGTGGTGGTCCAAGAACTAAAGGTGGAGGAAATGGGACTAGGAGGAGGGGAGCTGAGTACTTGTTGTTTGGGGATAATGTTGAAGAACCAGCTCCATCAGCAACATCATCTCCAACAACTCCACCAGTTTGGGTGCCCCCTGGTAGAGGAAATTGGACTCCATGTACTAGAGGTAGAGGTGGCAGGAGAGGTGGGTCAATAACTCAGTACAAAAAGAAAGGAAAAATTGTTGGTGTTGGGATTCCAGGAGTTGATATAGGATTAAGAAGACCTTCAACATCTACTGCCAGACCTCAGGTAAAAACTACTGACATTTTTTTTACCAAATTATATCAATTCCCAACAGTTACTTACATTTTTATTCCCCTTCAACATGTACTGCCAGATTTTTGTGCAAGAGTCAACTCCAACTGTAGTTCTTGTCAGACCTATAAGTGGTCTGGATGGTTGTTATATGAGAGGCAACTATACTGGTCCAAAAACAATAGGTGGTGGTGCTGGTCAACATAAGAGGAAAAGAGTCACTGAAGTTGCAGAACAGCCTGAACCTGCACCTGCATAATTTCTTGAACCTGCACCTGCAGAACTGCCTGAACAAGAAGAACTGCCTGAACCTGTCCTAGCTTCACCACAAAGGAGGAGAAGAAGAATTCAAAGGGCCATAGGTAATGCCCTTAATGGAATTAATATTGACCTAACTGAAGAATGATTATGTTTAATTTGGGTTGTTTTAGGGTGTTAAGTTATCATCTTTTGGACCACTGCAGTTGATTTGAATTACAAGTTAGATGGTTGTGAACAACATATGCAGTTTCTAAGTTATTACCAACTTATGACAGTGTGGCAGTATGGTAGTTGTCATCTTTATGAACAACTTAATGACAATATGTTTTTATCTTATCTTGTTATCTTCTTTTTATATTTTATTTACTTGTGTGAATGAATTGTTGAATATCTTGCCAACAATAGTACTCAGGAAGAACATACTAGAACATATAACAACCTTTCATTAGAGCTTACTAGCTTCATTACAACTTACTAGCTTCATTACAACTTAGGACAACTTACTAGACTCATTAGAACTTACTAGGTTCATACATCTTCTGAAATTATAGAAACTTAACCTTCTTACATGTTTGGCAGAAGTAGTATTTGTTTCCAATGGATTCCGGTTTTCTAGAAGTGAGCAGCTTCATCTTGCCATCACAGCATGGATCTGTGCATGGTAGGAGGTTGATCTTGCAGTTAGAAGCCATGTGATCACCTTCCCCACATGAATAGCAGTAGAACTGTTTGTCCTTTAACCATTTGTCTTCATCATTCAGAGGGGGTGGAATTGGTGGTGGAATACCTTGGTGTGTAGCTACATAGGCATCTAACCAGATGAAAACTCCACAATAGTTGCACTTAACATAGGGTTGGAAACCATTTTTTCCTTTTACTGCTTTTCTAAGAAATAGGTACCCCTTGCAGTTGGTTAGACTGCATTTTGTCCCTTCTCATGGACAATCTCTGCTAACATGACCTTCAACAAGACAAAAGTGACAGTAGATATGTAGTGTTGAGCTTGAACTTTCCATTATATATGTTTCTGTGTGAAAATTGGCAGCAAATGAAATGCAGAAGAAGATAAAAATTTGCAGGTGATTGTGGTGGAAAATGAAACAACAACAACTGCTTTTAAAGGAAAAAGTTCCTCCAACGGTCATTTTAAAAAAAAATTGAAAAATCCGACCGTTGAATTTGAATAATCTGGGTCGTACGATTATGTGGAAGGCATGTGTGTTTTTAAGATTCTCACGTGCTAACGGGTCTCTTAACGACGTTAACTATTTTTTTTTTAATTTACTAAACAGAAGTTAAGACTTAACTGGTCAACCATGGTCAGTGTTAGGTCCAGGTACCAACCCCTAACGTTGGACAAATGTTAGACCAAACACCAGTGTTGGTCTAAACCTGAGTACCAAGCACCAATTATCCCTTATAAAAAACAGTTTATGCAGATAGTTTTTAGTACTGCGAAAGGAAACTCTTTTGATAACAAGAGACGTCCTAGATTCTTCATAAAAGAAGACAATACCACTATCTTGATAGGAAGTATCAGGAATTGAGCAACGAATCCATTCATGCTTTGAGGTGATACACTCAGATAACTCAGATTTAAACTCCTCTTGTAATTCGTTTAGTTTATCACAACTAATTGGATTACGCGGAGGAGGAGCATTGCTCTCACTGATTAGTAAATCAATATCAACCTCTACATGAATATTATTCATCATAAATTGATTTATCCTGTCAAGAGATTCTTGCTCTTTCTGGAGGTATATCTCAACATCAAGAGATAATCTCTCAAGCTTCTTTTCAAGCCCTGAAAACACTTCAAGGGATTTTAAACCTAGTGGAGGTTTAGATAGAATTTCTTCTACAGATTTTATTAAATCAGTCATGGAAGAGAATTATGAAATTCCTGGATCTGGTGGTGCATTTATTGAGATAGCACTACTGTCCATAGAGTTAGATCGCTACAAACACAGACTTGTAAGGTCTTGAACGTGTTTGTCTGCTCTGATACAAATTGAACAAGCGGGGCTCTAACAAAACCACCCAATATTTCGCTTAGCAATCTGTATGGACAAACTCAAATATACTTTTAAGAGAATCAACAAGACTCAATCAATTAAAAGTATATCAAAGAGTTTATATCTCTCTCTTAATTTGATTTCCTCAAATAGAAACTGCGAGTACTAATCAAATACAAGGAATAACTTGGATGGTACCAAAGACCAATATCCAAGTGTCAATCAATATCAATCAACAACAGTTAGGTCGGATTCTCCAATTGATTGATCTAACGCACAACCTGTATTATTTCAATTATAAAGATAAAATAATATAATGCGGAAATTGAAATAACACAGACACCAGAAATTTTGTTTACGAGGAAGCCGCAGATGCAGAAAAACCCCGGGACCTAGTCCAGATTGAACACACATTGTATTAAGCCGCTACAGACACTAGCATACTCCAAGCTAACTTCGGACTGGACTGTAGTTGAACCCCAATCCGTCTCCCACTGATCCAAGGTACAGTGGTACTCCCTATGCCTCTGATCCCAGCAGGATACTGCGCACTTGATTCCCTTAGCTGATCTCACCTACAACTAAGAGTTGCTACGACCCAAAATCGCAGGCTTTAACAATAAACAAATTTTTCTCACACAGACAAGTCTATCAAAGGATCAATTTGTCTCCCACAGAAAAACCTTAAAAGTTTTTGTTTCATCTTTTGATAATAATCAAAGTGAACAGGAACCAATTGATAATACGGTCTTATATTCCCGAAGAAGAGCCTAGATTAATCAATCACCTCACAACAATCTTAATCGTATGGTAGCGAAACAAGATGTCGTGGAATCACAAACGATGAGACGAAGGTGTTTGTGATTACTTTTTATATCTTGCCTATCGGAGAACTCTCACGATCTTAAGCCAATCAATATGATTGTACTGTTACGATAGAATATGCAAGATCAGATCAAACAACTACGATAAAAGTAGTATCGGTCTTGCTTCACAATCCCAATGAAGTCTTTAAGTCATTAACCTGATTTTAGAAGAAGAAAACCAAAGGTTAAAGGAGAAACGACTCTAGCACGCAAACTAGTATCACACGTAAGGTGTGGAGATTAGTTTTGCATAATACTAGATGTCTCCTTTATATAGCCTTTCAAATCAGGGTTTTGCCTTAGTTACAAAGCAATCAATATTCACAGTTAAATGAAAACTTGATTTAGATTCAAGCTAATATTTCTCAACCGTTAGATCGAAAACTTAGCTTGTCATACACAAATGACTGTACGCTTCTAGGTTTGTTAACCACACCCAAACGTGTACATTGTTGGTTCAACAGTAGTCTACCCAAAAAGGTTAACTATATGAGTCATACTAACCATGTTCTTCTTCACTATAACTAGTTCAATTTACTCAAATGAACTAGTTAAGAGAGTTGTTCAATTGCAAGGAAATCTTATGTACCTACACAAGACAAAATTGAAGCAAAGATGATTTGATTCACTCGAATCGGTTCATGAACTTTAATAGCCACGGTTTTCAAATGCATTCCTTAGTATTTTAAGATTAAGTTCAGAAATCATCTTTAGATATATAACCTTCTCAAGTTCGCAGACTAGGTTCGCGGACTTAAAACACCGGATAAAGTTTACAAACTCTAGCAGAAATTCTCGGGTTCGAGAACTACGCCGGTTCGCGGACTGGGTTCGCAGACTAGGTTCACGGACTTGGCTCACGCAAGTAGTTTGTCAACTCTAGCAGAAATTCTCGGGTTTGAGAACTTCGGTAGTTCGCGGACTGAGTTAGCGGACTTGGCACTTGCCATACTTTCGGTTCTCTTGATCAACAAAGTTCGAAAACTTCGGTTCAAGGAATCCATTGGTTATGTAATCTAAACTCTAATATTCTTAGAGGACGTTATATAGTTGTTACACTATTTCTCGTCAAAGCAATTTTAAAAGTGATTGAAACATTCATGACTTTCGTCACTAGGTAAAGATAAACTTGGTCGAAGCGAAAATCTTACCGACACATATTTCGAGATATAGATAGGCGAGGTATACTCGTCTCTAAATACCAAATGTGTATGATCTAGTCTATATATATATAGCATACGACTTTTGTCTCAAAGAGTAGGAGATAGAATAGATAGAATTTTGAGTGACAGATAAGTTCAAGTCTCCACATACCTTTTTGTCGAGAAGTTCCACCGGTTCCTTGAGTAGATCTTCTACTTGTATGATGAATCGCCATGAAGTCCTCGAGCTCAACTACACTTACTATCCTAGTCCGAGACTTAACTATAATAGACTAGAAATCAGGACTTATAGTTTTGATCACTAACATTGACAAACATGCTTGAGATAGCAACGCATGCGATCTTGACCGAGCAGTGCTCTAACAAAGGTAAAAACATGTCGTCAGATTACACTAAATCGGAAGTCATATTTTAGTTCTTTCTCCCGATTATGCATCAATTTGGGTTCAGAAACTGATATAGTTATGAGACATATATAATCGGAACAAAACAATATAACATATCAACTGATTGTCTATACTCGGAAGTAAATAAATGGTCTTTGGCTTCCGATTAAAACGTAGCCTCGAAATAGGATTTTGCTAAAATCACAAAAAATTTCAAATTTTAAAAACTTCATAATCGGTAGTGTGTTGAATTTGTCTAACCTACGATTATACACAATCGGAAGATAAATACTATATAGTATCTTCCGATTCTGGGTGTCCCTACATGTTCTAATTCTCTGTTACAATCGGAGGGCAACATATAACCTATCTACCGATTATGTCACTTTTATGGTTCAGTGAAAAATAGCTTTGTATAATCGGAAGCCATCTATACAAATTAACTCCCGATTCTGGTTGATGTAACCGAAAACCCTAGAAAATGTACACAATCAGGAGATAAACTTTAGATTTATCTACCGATTCTGGGAAATAACCGAAAACCCTAGAACTAATTTACATGGATTCGTCAAATTAAAGCAATATAAACCCATAAAATGGTATAAACTTACTTAATTGGGGCCATTTCCTGGAGAGTTTGATTATCAGAATCACCACCACCACCTACACGACCGGCGTCATCCTCATCATGTTCTTCGTGTTCGTGTTCTTCGTCGTTTGAGGCAGTTGTAATCGGTTTATTCTTTAATTTTTCTCGATCTCTCGAGGGTTCAATAATATCAATCATCGTTTTATAGAAGAATCGACGATGTTTTTGATTCAGCGATGAACGACGACGATGAATTGAAATTTGAATAGGGGGAATAGTGTTTTTACTATCCACAACCGGAAGGGAAGAAGAAGGGAAGAAGAAGAGTTGAAAAGAAAAGAAAAGAAAAGAGAAAATGAAATGAAATTAGCTTTTGGTTGGTCTTAATCGTTCAACGATTGTGTCGTCAACTATTATCGGTAGATAGATGATGTTCTCTTGCTACCGATTATAGATGGTTGTCCCAAATTCATTGTTTCTTCAAAACAGATAAAATTCCGATTTTCTACTTTAACAATCGGTAGATATGATATGTTACTATGCTACCGATTATGGCAATATCTCATTCTTAGACAAACTAGTAATCGGTAGACAAAATTATATACTAAACTACCGATTGTGAAGGGACAAACAAGTATTTTCAACTTATTTTGTCTTATTTAGTCGCCCCTAATTTTTTCAGGGTAGCCCTTAATGACACCAGGTAAATAAACTTTAATTGCATGGTTTGGTAAAAGGCATTTGATTGGGGAGTTCATAAGGGCTTTTACAAACAACTGTGGGAGTTACAAGGAAAGAGCGGACGAAAATGACTTGGTGATCTGCAACCGCGTCAGCTACCATACCTTCTTCTCAAACACGGGACGGCAAAGTGTCGTTATCAGTTTAATATCACCACTATTGTGTTGCACTAGTGCGAAGGCCCCACACACCCCTAATGGGAAAAACAAAAAATTGTTATCGCTATGCATGATACTCTTTTTCATGCCTTGCTTAGCTAAGTTTTTCAATCAAGTTGATCAAAATGTGTAGTTTAGTTCTTCGAATCAATCTTTCAAAGAAAAAAAAGAGAAATTATAATTGAGCACAACTTTTGTTTTGATACCTCTTCCTTCTTCTATCTCTCTCTTAAAACCTCTTGGAAGGTTTCAGCCTTTCTTTCTTCGTATTTGATAGAACAGAAGAAGAAAGGAGAGATTGTTATTAGAGAAATGCCGGCGCTTCTTCACGCCGGAGTTCTGATCTTTAGTTTAGGGTTCATTATATTACCAGTAGCTTTTGTTTATAGTGATCATCATTATCTAACTCTTGAAAGAATTATTCCAAATGATCATAATATTGAACTGAATGAGTTAAAGAATAGAGATAGAACAAGACATGCTAGAATCTTGCAACAACAACAACAATCTTCAATTGGTGCTGCTGTCGAGTAATCAGCTTTTTCTATTTCTGGGGTTTGATTTGTTTAGGTTATATTTTTCTATCTCGGAAAATCTTGATCTTTTGTCGGTTTGATTTGTATATAGGTTATATTTCACGAGAGTGAAATTAGGCTCACCACCAAAGGAATTCAATGTACAGATTGATACAAGAAGTGATATGTTGTGGGTTAATTGCAATTTATGCAGTGGTTGTCCGAAAACCAGTGGACTTGGAGTAAGATTTTTTTTTTCCTTTCTATCGTCCTTTGCTATATATGCTAATTTAATCTTGAGAATCAGATTTCTCAGTGAGTAAAGTATTTCTGGTTTGCAGATAGAGCTGCAGTTCTTTGATCGTGGCAGTTCATCTTCAGCTTCTCCAATATCATGTATCGACAGCGTATGCAGCTATCTTGTTCAAACTGCTGAGGCTGTTTGTCTTGAAAATTCTCAGTGTAGCTACCAATTCCAGTATGGAGATGGTAGTGGGACAGCAGGGTTTTATGTGTTGGGTTTTGAAACAGTTACCGGCAATTCTCTCATGTCTAACTCTTCAGCTCCTGTTGTTTTTGGGTGTAGTAACTATCTGTCAGGAGACTTAACTACGACACAAAGAGCAGTTGATGGAATTCTTGGTTTTGGGCAACATGGTATGTCTATCATCCACCAATTATCTTCACGAGGGATAACACCAAGGGTGTTCTCACATTGTTTGAAAGGAACCGGTAGGGGGTGTAGGATCAGAATCTCGCAACAATTATGTCCAACGACATTATCAATGGTACAACACCATAGCATCGCAGAATAATTTCAGAAACGACGTCAGCAAGGAACATGAGAAAGATGTGATAGTCTTGCGAAAATTAGAGAGCTTGCGAAGTTAACATTTGTAAGGTTGCGAGAATGTCGCAAATCATATCCGAAAATAAAGGACAGATTAGCTGTCATCCACTATGTATTTCCTTATAAATAGTCATTCGAGTTGTAAAGAAGGGGGGATCTTTTTGAGTAAGAAACAAGTAAATAGGAGAGAGAAAGTTCAGAGCAGAAATCATTCTTGATTTCTTTATCTTTCTTGTAAGAACATTCAGAAATTAATCAATAAAATTAAGAGTGTAAACCTAAAAGTGAGCTAATCAATAATGAAATCATATGAGGGGTGTAGTGTAGGATTTCCTGCAACTACATAATGGCGCTAGAAACAGGGATCATTCTTGACTTCTTTATCTTTCTTGTAAGAACATTCAGAAATTAATCAATAAAATTAAGAGTGTAAACCTAAAAGTGAGCTAATCAATAGTGAAATCATATGAGGGGTGTAGTGTAGGATTTCCTGCAACTACATAATGGCGCTAGAAACAGGGAATTGAAGATCGAAAGTTGAAGATTGTTGATTGAGAATATTCAAATCAAGAAAGTGATTGAATAAATCAGTGAATCAGTTAAAAGAAAGATGAGTAGAATTAATGAGAATGGCAAAAGATTGGAGTGTAATATGATAACAAAAAGCTTGATCAATGAATTTCATGAAAACGTCAAAGGAAGAATACATAAACGAAATTTTGAAGGAAAGAAAGTTATAGCGGTAGAAAAAATATCACCCTTGAAAGAGGGGGAAAAGAAAAAAATTGCATTCATGGCGGAAGAAATACCAAAAGAAAATTTGAACCATACATCTCTGTTAGTCATCACAGTGCCTATTACACGAAAAGAGAAGCATACAACAATAAAATCCACAGGAGAATGAATGTTGAATAGAACTTTAATCGATACAGGAAGTTCAGTTGATATAATATTTTATCATGCATTTCGGGGAATGGGATTTAAAGATGAAGAAATGTCCAGTTCAGCGTATTTTGTTCACGGCTTTGGAAAATCCATAACAAAACCTAAAGGAGAAATAGTGGTGTGAATTCCACTTGGAGAAATCGAAACATATGTAACATTGTGCGTGATGGATATGGAGTCTCCATATAATATGTTATTAGGAAGATCATGGATACATGCGATAAAAGCTGTGGTATCAACGTTGCATCAATGTATTAAATTTCCCACTCCAAATGGAATAGGTGAAATTAGAGGAGATGTTGACAATGCGAAATTATGTCATCAAATTGAAGTAAAACATTATAAAGAACAAGCAAAAAAGAAACAATTTCGCAGAAAATTGGCAAAGGAAGCAAAGAAGGAAGAAGAATTTAGAGTATATATGATAAGGGCAAAAGAAGGAAAAGGAATACCCAGCGAAATTTCGGAAGAAGGAGAAGGACCCATAAAAGCAATAAAAGAACCAACACCAATGGGAGAACCTAAACCCAGTTACACTGCCGCAGAACCAACAAAAGAAATAAATGTTGGGACTATGGAGGAGCCTCTAATGTTGAGAATTGGAACCAAAATGGATATAGAAGAAGAAGAAAGAACTGTCAACTTGTTGCGAGAATATAAAGATATTTTCGCATGAAACGTGGATGAGATACCAGGAATAGATCCATCAATTGCTTGCCACAAATTAGAGATTAACAAAAATGTGAGACCATTTAAACAGAGAATAAGAAAAATTGCAACAACTTACCATTCCCAAATAGAAGAAGAATTACAGAAAATGCTTGAGGCAAGAATTATAAGAGAAACTAAATACCCAGAGTGGATAGCGAATATGGTCATTGTCCCAAAGAAAAACAAGGAATCAGGATTTGCATAGATTTCACTGATTTGAACAAAGCTTGACCCAAAGATAGTTTTCCGTTACCCGATATTCCTCAAATGGTGGAATCTGCAGCGGGAAATGATAGGGTATCATCTTTAGATGGGTACAAAGGGTATAACCAAATTCCTCTCGCTGAAGAAGATCAAGAACATACTGCTTTCTTTGCCCCTAGAGGTTTATACTGTTACACGAAAATGCCATTTGGTTTGCGAAATGCGGGAGCGACATATCAAAGAATGGTAGAGAAGGTGTTCGCAAAATGGATACATAAAACATTAGAAGTATACGTGGACGACATGTCAGTAAAGAGTAAAGAAGCTAAAGACCATGTACAAGACTTGAGGAGATTTTTGAACAAATGCGGCAGTATAACATTAAATTGAATCCTGAGAAGTGTACCATTGGAGTTGCATCGGGAAAATTTTTAGGCTACATTGTATCAAAGGAAGGAATACAGGTTGATCCAGAAAAAGTGCAAGCAGTTCGTGACATGCTAACACCAGCAACAATAAAAGATGTACAAAAGTTGAATGGGCTTCTAGCTTCGCTGGGGAGATTCAATCCGCGATCATCAGACAAATGCAAATATTTTTTCGATATACTCAAAAAGGGTGCAAAATTTAAATGGAGTGATGAATGTGAAAAAGCTTTTCAAGGAATCAAAGAACATCTTATGAATATAACTATTTTACAAAAGGAAGAACCAGGAGAAGAATTATTGATTTACCTTGCGACAACGACGCATGCATTAAGTGTAGTATTATTGCGAGTAGACGCAGGAGTGGAGAAACCCATTTATTACATTAGCAAAACTTTTAATACGGCTGAGAAGAATTACTCAAAGATTGAAAAGTTAATCTTAGCATTGGTATATGCATCATTTAAGCTCCGCATATACTTTCAAGCACACAAGATAAAGGTAATAACAAAAGTACCAATTGAATCAGTGATGAAGAATTCTAAAAGATCAGGAAGGGTAGAGAGATGGAATGCACAAGTAGGCCACTTTGATATTAAATATGAAATTTTGTCTTCACCAAAATCACAAGTCGTTGCGGATTTCTTGGCAGAATTTCCTTTAAAAGAAGATGAAGCAGTAGAAGAAATGATGAATGTAGAAGAAAAACATGGAGATCCAAAATATTTATTAACAGAACCAAATAGATGGGAAATATTGGTAGATGGATCATCAAATAGAGAAGGAAATGGAGTTGGAATTGTTTTAATTTCGCCAGAAGGAATAAAAATGTCTTTTTCATTCAGATTGGAATTTGCATCCACTAATAATGAAACAGAATATGAAGCTGTGATACATGCTTTAAAATTCTCAATAGAAATGAAACAAGAAAATACCAGGATCACTAGTGATTCGCAGCTAGTTATTCGCCAAATAAAAGGAGAGTATACTACAAATGAACCATCCTTGAAGAAATACAAGAAGCTGGTTGAAGAATTATCAGCGAAAATCCCAAAAATAAAATGGAGGCACATTTCAAGAAAGGATAATAGACTCGCAGACGCTTTTGCTTTCATCTCAAGCATGATGACAGATTCAACTGCGAGATGTATAAAAATACAAACACTTCTGTCACCATCAATAAATAAATAAGAGGAAGATGTGGATGTGATGATGATAGATAATGAAAAAGAAGAACAAATAAACAATGTCGCAGACTGGAGAATGGAACTTCATGCATATTTGGCGAAAGGAGAAACACCAAGAAATAGGTTGGAAACACACAAGTTAAAAAGCCGAGCAACGACTTATGAATTAAGAGATGGGATGCTATACCGAAAATCCTTTAGTGGATCATCACTCAGATGTTTGACACGGGAGGAAGGAGAAAAGGTGCTGAAAATGTTACATAGTGGAGATGCTGGCAATCATAGTGGAGGAAGATCTTTCGCACATAGAGCAAAAATGCAAGGTTATTATTGGCCATACATGCATGAATATGCAAAACAAATATCAAGACGTTGCGAAGATTTTCAGCGGCATGGAAAGAAAATACATGCCCCAGGAGCACCATTGTCATCTTCAACCAGTGTCTGGCCCTTTGGAAAATGGGGCTTAGATATTGTGGGGCCATTTTTACCAGGAACTGGACAAGCAAGATAATCAAGTCTTCTTTCTGCTCGATCGCGAGAACCAGTAAGGGTAGAGACGAGCAAGGCATTCTCTCTGAGAATTTTAGAATATTTAGCCTCCAAATCAGAAATAGAAGAATGAAGATTCTTCCCAGTCTCTGTGAAAAATAGAATACAAAATTTTGTTAAGATAAGGAATTCAGAGAGATATGACAAAGAAAAGATAATTAAGGCAGTCAAACTTTTATGACTACCTTCCTTTTACGAAATAAGGTGTCGAATCAAGGATAGACAACTATTCTCCCAATGGTCCATTGCGTCATCAAATTTATCTCCAACTAAACCTTTAAGTCGAGACTGAAGATTTTTCTCTTTAGAAACAAGGAAGGCATTTTTCTTTGCAAGAGAAGAATAAGATTCTTCTAATTTGGAATATTGTTCTTTAAGATGATTTGCTTTCACACTTAAAGCTATTCTACCTTGAATGAGTGTATCTCTTTCAGCGATAGATGATTCTGTTACTTCTTTAAGTTCATTTCTCAAAGAGCAAAGAGATTTCTCTTGGTCAGCACATACTTTTTGGAGAATACTAAGTTGTTGCGAAGATATCGCCATCTTGTTTAAATAAGTTCGCTTCTCTTGAGATAAGGTTTTATTCTCATCTGATAAAGTTTCCATCACTAAATTATCTTTGGTTAAAGAATAAGAAAGACGAGATACTTCATTACTTAATAGATCTTGTCTTTGAACTAATTGGGCATTTTCATTGGTAAGATTATTTATTTGATCAAGAGAATATGAATAGAGGTTATCTAATTGGTTATATTGATCTATCAAGATTTCTTTATCAACACGGGCTTCTTCAACAGCAGATTCAAATTGATATCTCTCCATTATTCGTTTCTGGTTTAATGCTTAACATGCGAAAGAGGGATTTAAATGATAATTAAACATGGGAAGGATAAAACCATCGAAAAGGCAAATTAAAGACATAGATAAGGAAATCATACCTCTTAATTCATCATTCTTCTTTCGAAGATTGTCACGATCCAGCAAAACGTTCTGAAGTTTCTGATTTTCAAGACGAAGAGCATTAGATTCTTTTTCTAAAGCTGTCTGCGAAGCAGCTTTGTCAGAACCCAAATGCTTGCTCAGAATTTCGCAAACATTAGACTTGATGGGGTCAGTAGAAGACTTCTTGCCATCATCCAGAATCTCAGATAAAACCTTGAAAGCAATATTTGTCCCTTCCACGGTTTCTTTCGACAGAGGAAGAGACTTGGGTAGAGAACTAGTAGAGATAGAAGGTTGAGAAACACTCTCAATGGGAAGAGAAGAGGTTTCATTCGCAGAAGGATCCACAAGGGGAATTTCAATCATAAAAAGATCAACTGGAGAAATGAAATCAGAGGCAGCATTTTCGCGAGTTGGAGATAAAGGTTTATCTTGCGAAGATGTCGCAAGAGATTTGGAAGAAATGAAATCAGGGGCAGCATTTTCACAAATTAGAGATAAAGGTTTATCTTGCAAAGATGTCGCAGGAGATTTGGAAGAAATGAGTAGGTGGAAGGGAACGGAAGTTGGAACATTCTTGAGGTGGCGAGATTTCTTGTGAGGTTTATGAAGATCTTTATCACCCTGCGAATTACAATCTAGATAAGAAACAGAGGCAACAATATTGTTATTAGAAAAAGATAGTGTTTCTTACTACCTTCTCATTCGCAGACTTTCTTTTATGTGCGACAACCTTATGCTGTGATTTGGGATTGTTAGGGTTCTGAACTGTAAATTTAGTGTTGCAACCGCTTTTGCTGAAATAACAAGAGTATGGGAATCACATAAGCAACATCAAATAAGGCAATAAACAAGATTAATTTCAAATATATCAATTTCAGCAAAACTCATAAGGAAGAAAAGAGAAGACTACCCTTGATGAATCCATGAAAAATGATAGCAGGGAGATTGTCTCGAAGAAGATCACGAACTATGAAGATCTAGTTTGAATATGAAGAAGAACTTAAAAAGATTGAAGAGGAAAGAAGAAAAGTTGCAATAATGGAATTTGCAGAAGAACGATGAAGTTGCAGAGAGAATAAAAAGAAAGGAGAAGAGAGTGAAAAGAAATATATATATATATATATATATATATATATATATATATATATATATATATATATATATAGAGGGAATTTTTCCTCGAGAAAATAAACACGGTTAATACGGAAAGATTTAAGCGGTTAAAAAGTAACGGTTACAAAAGACGCATCGAGAAATAAATGGAAGAAAGAATACGTGTGATAAATGCAGAATATGAGAAGATAAGCAGTTGCGGCATTTCTCACATCATTCTCTACTTTGCAGAGAAGATATGAGAAGAGGAAAGATGTAGGATCAGAATCTCGCAACAATTATGTCTCAGCGAAATTATCAATGGTACAACACCATAGCGTCGCAGAATAATTTCAGAAACGACGTCAGCAAGGAACATGAGAAAGATGTGATAGTCTTGCGAAAATTAGAGAGCTTGCGAAGTTAACATTTGTAAGGTTGCGAGAATGTCGCAAATCATATCCGAAAATAAAGGACAGATTAGCTGTCATCCACTATGTATTCCTTATAAATAGTCATTCGAGTTGTAAAGAAGGGGGATCTTTTTGAGTAAGAAACAAGTAAATAGGAGAGAGAAAGTTCAGAGCAGAGATCATTCTTGACTTCTTTATCTTTCTTGTAAGAACATTCAGAAACTAATCAATAAAATTAAGAGTGTAAACCTAAAAGTGAGTTAATCAATAATGAAATCATATGAGGGATGTAGTGTAGGATTTCTTGCAACTACAGGGGGGTGGTGTATTAGTTCTTGGTGAAGTTGTGGCAGAGGGTATTGTTTATAGTCCGCTTGTTCCATCACGGTAATGCTCTTCTTAACCTACTTAATATTCCTGTTTACCGAAATAATTTCATCATCCGTGCACGTTTTGCATTAGAGAATGTTTCGATGAAGTTGATTTCTGTTTTTGATTTCATTTAGACCAAAAATTTCGGAGTTTGAGTTTAGTTTGTATTCATGTTATTTTAATGTTAAGTATGATTGATACCTCTTTTCATTCCTGCAGGCCTCACTATAACTTGGATTTGCAAAGTATTGCTCTCAATGGACTACTGGTGCCTATTGATCCGGCTGTTTTCTCAAACGGTCAAGGAACCATTGTTGATTCTGGAACAACTTTAGCACACTTACCTGGAGGAGCGTTCGATCCATTTGTCAATGCCGTAAGTTATCAGTATTAGTATTTCATTCAAGTTGTTCTTTCCTGATCAATATAAAAAAAAAGTGATTATATTATATATATTTTTCTCGTCTGTACAGCTTGTTGCTGTTGTTCAACCATCCGTAAAACCTTTCGTAGATAAAAAGGGAAACCAATGTTTTATAGCCCAAACCAGGTTCGTTTTTGAGAACCCTTATTTATTTATTTATTTATTTTTCCATCATATTTACTGTTTTGAGTGCCTTAACCATTTTATGTTCAGTGTCAGTGAAGCATTTCCTCCAGTTATGTTAAATTTTGCGGGAGGTGCAACTATGGTTTTAAAGCCCGAAAATTATCTAGTACAGACATCTGGTCATCAAGTGAGTGTTTCAGCATGATTTATAATACCTTAGATCTATAGCAAATAGTGGCTGTTCATGTTAGTGAAAATCTTAGAGTTCCGCCACCTTCTGAATTTGCGGAAAATCTATTCTTACAGGGTGAATGGTGTGTTGGCTTTCAAAAAGGGGACTTGCTAGGTCAAAGAATAACAATTTTAGGAGGTTAGTTCACTCAACTGGAAAGGCTTCATCCAGTTAGTTGTTTTTGAGTAGAAGGTGGTGTACTTCTGATGAGAACGATCTAATATCGGTTTCTTCTCTCTTAACAGACCTTGTTCTTAAAGATAAGATTATTGTTTATGATCTGGCTCGCCAACGCATTGGATGGGTAAATTATGATTGTAAGTTTAGCTTCCTCAAATTCCATAATGTTTATTTCTTGCGCTTATCAGCAATTCAGTACTATCCTTAGTGCAATCGAATCTCACTTGGTACCTCTTCTTCTGTTACTAAAATTATTTATTGTGCATACAGGTTCACAGTCGGTAAATGTCACATTGGGTTCTGGTAGTGAGAAAACCAGCGAGCTGAATGGAAGCGGATCAGCACAGGATGCTTTATACCAGTTAATAATACCAATAGCTGCCACTGCAATCTCACTGTATATCTCCTTGTTTACCCGGTTCTGATTTTTGTAAGTTAGGATTATATACCACAGCTTCGGCAAAAAAGGACCATCTATTATATTCTTACAGGTGCAGCCCTGTCTATTATAATGATTTCAAGGGTCATTTGATCTTAGTTGTCATTAGCAATTATTTTTCCTTTCCTTTTTCTGGAGGAATCTCAAGCGTAACCAATATCTGTGAGAATCAATCCGTCATTAGCAAGAACACCAAAATGTTTTTAAGTTGTAACTATGATTCTCTTAGAAGGTCCACCCGATCTCATTTCTCTCAATCCTTAATACCATTGAGTTTGCTGCAGGAACAAACTGCTAGGCTACCTTAAACTGCCGCACTATCTTGGCCAGTATAAAAGAATCATTGGAAACACCTGTGTCAACCAGAACTAAGAGTGAGATATGACCAAACTTGTACTCAACAAATATTCATCAAAGAAAGATTAAATTTTGCGTTAACTCTAAGAGTGACATAGCAAGCTGAAAAATGGGAGAATATGGACCCTGTAATTTGTCACTATAAAAAAAAAAATCTTTGAGATTAGCAACACTTAGCTAAGGCTGGATCTTATGGGCATCCAAGATCCAAGATATGGACCAAAAACCGTGGTGTATTGTACCACTGTTTGCTTGATTCCCAGCCTCTGCTTCAGTTTGCTTGGATGCGATATGGATGAAACCCCGCCACCTCATCATAAATGGCGTACCAAAAAAGCATCACACGCCATTAGAAATGGCGTATCAGGGAATATTCGAAGATTATATTCTCATGTACGCCATTAGGAATGGTGTGGCACAGGATTACAAATGGCGTATCAGTTTTATATTTGTTTGACCTTTTCTGGACTACACCCCGTTTACACTCTTATGTTATACCATTCTCTCTTTGTGTATATTTTCTCACAGTGAGCGTTGGTTAAACATACAACATTCCGAATAAAGTGATTTTGAGATTGGGAATACTTGGATGGAATGATTACAGATTTCTAGACGATTATTAAATCCTAAACTTAGATAAATTTCGCCAAAAGCGTGGAACTACAGAGCATGTGCGGCAAGCATTTAACCTGTATGTGGCCATAACGGACGAGTTTTGTCTCGTGAGGGTTTACAAAGAGGTATACCCACAAAACCATGTCGTTGATGCGGTTTTTTTATTCTTCCTCTCCATCTTGAGGAGGATTTGGTGGTGGTTGTATCGTGTTTAGTTCTGGGAAGTTAGCCTTCATGATTAAGTAGCATTGGTAAAACATGAATTATTTTCCTGTATCCCGAGCGTATTTCCCGTTTGCATATCGGTCCTACACAAAAAAAAAGGTCATAAGTTGATTTGTTTCTTGGTGAAGAATACGACCAAGTGGTAAAAAGATTATATACTTACAAGCCTCTCAATTGTCCATAGAGGAGATATGTTTTGTGCAATATAAACTTCTTTCTGTTAACGTACGTAAACCCTGACCCCCTTTTTTATTACTCCGAGCCTACCCTTTATAGCTGTTGATGTTCTTTGATGAATGTTTGTGAATTGTTGTGTGTAATTTTCGAATATGCGGTTCCAAACCGTATTATCCGGAACCAAATGATGGTCAACCTCAAGAAGGGTGACAACACTTTCCCACGCATTTGTGATTGTAACATCCTCTTCGATGGTATACCGAGCCATTATAAGTGTGTTGTGCTTGCCGGATAGAAGTGTTGAGAAGAAGGAAGATTCCTGGAGCAGATGTAACTGGATGGATCTGAATATCTTATGCTTTGCACTATAATTCTGGTGGGCGAACAATTGTTTTTATAAAGGACCTTATGTAACAGTCCTTTCATGTAGCGATGATGTGTAAGGCTTATCTTGTTTTGCAAGTTGGTTGAGAAATCCAATATAAAACACCGACATGTCAGATACTTTAAATCACTTCCCTGATTTATCATTCACAGTTTACCTTGTCGGAATAAGTAAATTAGGAAAAAAGAATAGGATAATTTTTTACTGTTGATGACTGTTTTTTTTCCCCAATGATATTTTTAGGATACAACCTCTAATAAGAATTTAAGCGCTTTGAAACATAATTTAATTTATTTCATTAATTTAAAATTAGTACACGTACTGGAATCCGATATAAAAGTTTAAAAGTACATGCCCAACAAGCCTTTAAACCGGTAGGTGTCCCTAGCGGCCGAGTGGTCTCTCGGGAGGGTTTACAAGAGGTATACCCACAAAACCAATAACAACGGTGATATTACATTACCCCATGCGCCTTGATAGAGACAACGGTTTGAAGTCATCCACGGCGTCCTTCAAAAGAAGGTAGCATTCATAAAACTCAAATTTGATATCATTTTCCTTT
The DNA here is from genome assembly GCF_003573695.1 of Papaver somniferum. NCBI lineage: Eukaryota > Viridiplantae > Streptophyta > Magnoliopsida > Ranunculales > Papaveraceae > Papaver > Papaver somniferum. The sequence goes on from NC_039358.1 coordinate 221,286,698, forward strand.
CGGAACCGTGTTTTCGCCATCCATTCCTACATCCACTCAATAATAAAACCATTAATTACGTTCTCAAAACTAATGTTTTATAAATAAGGAAGGAAAGGAAACAATACTTACGATATTATTTGTACTTGAACCTGGTGTGATATTTCTGGGGAGCTTAAATTGGATGATAGCATACATCCTAACATGCCTCGGTATTCTTTTAACATGATGTCTTATATCATCTGTTGTTCTTTGATCAGGATTCAAAAAGTTTGCAACAAAATGGTTATGTGCCAGTTGCCAAAAGTTTTCTTTATATGTATTTGCTCGTTCTAAAATTGGAATTGTAGTTACTGCGATCCAAGACGCTATAAATGCGTTTTTCTCTTGAGGGGTTGATGCAGGATCCATATTGCAGAATAGAAACAAAAGATTAGATGTAGAGATTAAATAAGGTGTTAAGACTTGTGGTGTGTAATTATCTATACAAATGACTCTTTTTATAGGATATTAAGGGATGAGTCCTCCCTTCGACACACTGTAAGGGAATGCGTGTTGTGATCGCAAATTATATCTGTACAATCCAAGTGCGAAGGTTGTGATTGTCAATTATATCTGTAAACTCCTGCGCAACAGACATCCAAAACTCCTTAGATTTCTCATTTGTTAATACGTCTGGATCATTTGAAACGTTGCAGTAAGCCCGTGTCAGAGCTTCGTCTTCCTGTGAAGTGTACCTGGTTGCCATTTCTTCGTATATACAAATATGGTAAAACTAGAAAAAATAATTAGCATAAGGATAAAAGTTATATCCCAATGAAAATATAGAACTTTAATATAATATTGTTTGTAATGTTTATGATGAACTCTTTATAGGCTAGATTCGACACATCCGGTAACAGTAAAAATGCCTTTTAATATTTTCAATAGTCCGGAGTACGCACTTGTTCTGATGTACCCAATTTACAGCTAATAATCAACAAAAACGGTAAAAGTAAATGACCACAACTTTTTTGAGGGGGTAAAATTGTTGTTTACAAATGACCCCTACTAGGCCCAAACGTCCGAAACTTTTTATCAAAGGCCATCGTTGTTCATAAACGTCCCTGTTGTTTCTGTCACCGACTATAAAAACGTCAGTAAGGTTAGAAGAGAATATCCAAATATTTACTAACAGCTTTAACAAAAAAAAGTTTGGTTCGAAATAATAATTCAAAAATGAGTTTTGATCGCAAAGGAAAGAAAATAGTCTGTGTTGAAGCCAGAGAGATTTGTCCATTATGTTTCAATGATAATCATAGCTTTCTCCAATGCCTGTGGATGTACTCGATGTGTAATGACCCGTCCCTCCACCGATGTTGTCCCCACTTATCCACTGCGGATATCCGGCAGTGTGGGGTTCTCAACGGGCATCGTTGCGGTAATCCAACAGAAACTTCCCGGATGGTCACCCATCCCTGGATTACTCCCGCCTGAGCACGCTTAACTACAGATTTTTCTGCCAACTCTGGAGCCAATTGTGCTGAAAAGGCCTCGGTGTTAGGGAAGGACAAATCATTACTTATATTTCATCGGCGAACCACTGCCGAAATCGTGGTGTATTACAATACCACCACCTTAAATTGGAGTCGTCCTCGGCTCCGGAATATATTTTCAAGCCCAGATCTCCGACGTTCCCTACCCCTCAGGAGAAGTACCTGGGCCAACCTCGTCCAGTGTACCTTCCAACCCTCGGTAGGTGACTCGTCGCCGGCTCTGATACCATTTGTAATGATCCGTCCCTCCACTGATACTGTCCCCACTTAGCCACTGCGTATATCCGGCAGTGTGGGGTTTTTAACGGGCATCGCTGCGGTCATCCAACAACAACTTCTCGGGAGGTAACCCATCCCTGGATTACTCCTTCCCGAGCACGCTTACCTGCAGAATTTTCTGCCAACTCTGGATCCAATTGTGCTTAAAAGGCCTCGGTGTTAGGAAAGGACAAATCATTACTTATATTCCATTTCATCGGAGAACCACTGCCGAAATCGGGGTATTACAATACCACCACCTTAAATTGGAGCCGTCCTCGGCTCCAGAATATATTTGCAAGCCCAGACGTTCCCTGCCCCTCATGAGAAGCACCTGGACCAACCCCGTCCATCGTACCTTCCCACCCTCGGCAGGTGACCCGTCGTCGGCTTTGATACCATTTGTAATGACCCGTCCCTCCACTGATAGTATCCCCACTTATCCAATGCGGATATCCGGAAGTGTGGGGTTTTCAACGGGCATCGCTGCGGTAATCCAACAGAAACTTCCTGGATGGTCACCCATCTCTGGATTACTCCTGCTCGAGCATGCTGAACTACAGAGTTTTCTGCCAACTCTGGAACTAATTTTGTCGAAAAGACCTCGGTGTTAGGGAAGGACAAATCATTACTTATATTTCATCGGCGAACCACTGCCGAAATAGGGGTATATTACAATACCACCACTTCATTGGCGAACCACTACCGAAATCGGGGTATATTACAGTACCACCACCTTAAATTGAAGCCGTCCTCGGCTCCGGAATATATTTTCAAGCCCAGATATCCGACGTTCCCTAACCCTCATGAGAAGTACCTAGACCAACCTCGTCCAGCGTACCTTCCCACCCTCGGTAGGTGACCCGTCGTCGGCTCTGATACCATTTGTAATGACCCGTACCTCCACCGATACTGTCCCCACTTATCCACTGCGGATATCCGGCAGTGTGGGGTTTTCAACGGGCATCGCTGCGATAATCCAACAAAGACTTCCCGGATGGTCACCCATCCCTGGATTACTCCCGCCCGAGCACGCTTAACTGCAGAGTTTTCTGCCAACTCTGGAGCCAATTGTGCTGAAAAAGCCTCGGTGTTAGGGAAGGACAAATCATTACTTATATTTCATCGGTGAACCACTGCCGAAATCGGGGTATATTACACGAAGTGTCCCCAGAAAAATTGTACTGGAATTAAGATGGTAATGGAGTCGCCTAGGGATAAGATACATTATTTGAGGTGTATGTATGAAAACTGTTGTGAAGAACCGCAATTGTTGTCAGGTGCAATAAAAGCCAAGGAAGATGAACAGATCGATGAACTTTGCAAAAACTTGAAGAAAAAGGGTAAAATTAAGATAGAAAACGAAAAAATTGCTTCTTGTTCGACCCTGGACTGCAGGTTTTTTATGAAACTCCACCGCTCAAAAGAAAATAGTACCTTTGGGAAACATTTCTGTAAATGTTCAGCATGTAAGACTGTGGAATAGACCGAATAGATCTCGTTATGCTACGGATCATTGAAGGTGAAGTTGGTGATGTAACTTGTGGTTTTAAGTTTTATTGTCTGTTTTAGTTTGGAGAAGAGTGGTTTATGATGTTAAGTGTGCTAGTATGTTTAGTGTTCTACTATGTTTATGATTATGTTGTAATGTGTTCATTTTTTATCTCGATGATGTTAAGTGTGGTCATATGATTTAGTTCAATAATGGGTGCAAAGGTAATGATTGCATGTAATGTCTTGATTTTTAATTTCTATGATGTAACGAACAACCGTTTTAATGACGATTTTTATTATAAACATCTTAGTACATCATAAATAATAATTCAAAACCTAGCTCACTTTCGTAGGAATCACGGTTACACTTAGCATGTGCAACAAGTCTTTAAACCCCCGGATGACCCCAGAGGACGAGTCTGTGTCTCGTGTGGGCTTACATAGAGGTACACCAACAAAACCTTTGATTATACTAAGACATTGCAAAAAGTTAAAAATTAAATAAATTAGACAACAACGTAACTTGCTTTTATAGGCGAGTACCAAATAATCTGTTAACAACGAAATGTGTAAAAGCTCGTGGTTGTTCCACTTCATACATCGCCATTGCCATTGCACGATCACCGTTTGCAAGAACAAGGTAATGTCTGAAAAGACTACAATACCTCTTAAGCGTGCAAATGTGGTGATGGATACGTTGTCGACGCATGGCTATCGCTCCCAATAAAAGTACTAAAATCTGCAACAACTTGAGTCCAAAACTGTCTCCCAGTTGTCGGGTTTTCTGAAATGGGATACAAATCTAAAACCCTACAGTAACTCATTACAAGTGCGTTATCTTCCTCCATTGTGTAGTTGCAGGAAATCCTACAACTACACCCTTACTAAAATCTACAAATCAATCTAAGTAAACTCCATGAAAACCACAAGAATATTTATTAAGATCTTCAAATGGGATACAAAGTAACAAGCAAACTCTAACTTGGGAAGCAAATAATCTTTCTCTCTCCTAAATATCTTGTCTACCCTCTCCAAAAAGTCTCTCCTCAAACAAGATCGCTCGGCTCTTTATATAGAGATTTACATAGTGGATGACAACTAAGAAAACCTTTATTTTCGGATTTGGTGTGCGTTATTAACGCACACTTACATTGACTCTTATCGCACAGACTCTATAACATCGCACGGTTCTTCACACTTTACTCGTGATCAAGCTGATGTCATGTGATGCGTCATTTAGATAAGTTGTATGTGATTGTCATCGCTTGGTATTGATGATCATTATTTCGCATATTTGACTAGTGTACGGTATTTTGTATCTACATTTTGCCTCTTCTCATGTTGTTTCTTTGGAAAAGAGTGTGATATGAGAAACTTCAATTTTTATTGCCGCACCCGTTCATCTTTTCGTATTCTTCTTTGCCGACATAACTCCCTAATTTAGGCATGACAACTTACACGTGTCTTCTCAACCACTCATTATCTGACACGTCTCTCGTAACCGCCTCCCATTATTTGTTCACTTTCAATCATCACATTAATGGGGTAATTATCTTGGGAATCGAGAGTAAATCCTTTATTTACTCTCGATCTTCTTCTCCTTCTCTTTTTTTTTTCTTTTTCTCTCTGCAACTATTATTTTCTTCTTCTGCTGTTCTAAACAATTTGAAATTTCTCCGTTGTTCTTCTGTTTTCGAGTTAATCATCAACTTTTCCCCTTCTTATCACCTTTATTTATTCTCATTCCCATACTCTTAAAATGGTTCTCCAAGCAGGATGGAAAGTTCAAAGGGAGTTCGAAAGGATTCAAGAAGAATTTCAAGATAGAGGTTTTTCATTATCTGTTCAACCCCAAGTGGTTTTCACTCGATAATTGGAATGACCAGAAGATCATCGTCTCAATGGGGAAGATTCTCGCTGGCCTTCCTATCCCTCTTTATAATTCCCAAATTCCTTTATTTTATAAGATTCTTTCAGATGCGAGATTTTCGCGTGCAATCTTCCAATTGAGCGGTGATAGTATCAGAATTATGGTAGAGTATGCTCGGCGTACAGCTGGGTTAGAGTCCCTCTATCCCAAAAGGGTTAGAAAAACTGAATATGCGGATATAGAGATTAACCGCGAGGAGTATACGGTAGAGAATTTCTTCGCTCACTATAAGGTTGTTATTATGAAGAATGAGTCATCTCGTTGGGGTGTTTGTTTGCAAAGGAGAGACGGTTTCACAGAAGAGAGTAGGATCATGCTAGATGTTGATTTTCATGATTCCACTAACAATTTTGCACGATATTCGAAGGACGAGCGCTGGAATGTTTTCCCTATCATCCTGAAAGGTCCTTATATTGCCGGTCTTTATGCTGATGGATCAATTAATTCCGCTCCTGAGGATTTTCCCGCTTACAATCCTTGGGAATTCAAATGGACTGGGAGAGAAGTTGTGGTATGTTATTCATAACTTCGCTTATTTTCTTTTTATTAACCACCCCATTTCTCGTCTTACGAACCTTTACTTATTTCAGATTTCCAAATTGAAGAAGGATCTAAGGACTCATAGGAGACAAAGTACGTTGGAAGCACTACGTTCGATCACTGATGACGTAAGAAATACCTTCTCTCATGTTTTAACAATATTGTTGCCTCTGTTTCTTATCTTCATATGTGTGCGAAGGTTGAAGTTGAAGACGTCAGTGGCTTTCGCGAAACTATAGTTTCTAAAGGTAAAGGTATGGTTTTCAACAAGAAGACTGCTTCTAAATCTTCTTCTAAGAATCCTTCAAGGAAACGGAAAGCGCCTTCCCCTTCTCCCTCAAGCTCTCACTCTAGTGATGAAGATGACATTCTTCTCACTGAAGATCCTTCCATTGCATCTTCTATGGAGCAACTCTCTGGTATCTTTTCTGACTCCATGTGTGCAATTGGAAACGAGCCACTCACTCGCACCTGCAAGGCCATTGTAAAAATCTGCGATGCTCCTACTTTGGACGATGAATCACTTCGCGGAACTTCCTCAGTTTTGAGTCTAAGTCTCAAGTATTCATTTGTGTCTTTGGTAATTTCTATTCTTTCGCATTCTCTTTGATGATATTTTCATGGTATACACTCTTATATTCATCCTTTTTCCTCACAGATGGCTGGCATGTCCTATGCGGTTTCTTCAGATTATCAGAGAAAACTCCGCAAGCTTGAGGCTGAGAACATTAAACTCAAGACCCAAGTTTCTGCTCATGAGAATGACGCATCTGATCTTCGCAAGAAGAGTGATAAATTAGAAGCTGAAGTTTCTACTTATAAGGGCCACATCTCCGACCTTCAGAAGAGGAATGATCAATTAGTTGGTGCGTAATTCTTCACCTTTTTTCTGCTAATATTTATGCTTGTATCTTTTGTTCTTTTTGTAATTTTCTACTCTTGCAGAGATTTACAGTCTAACTGACGAGGCATCTTCTTTATTTCGCTCCCTTCATCCTCCTGTTGGTGATGATATTCTCCATGAGTATCTTAATGCCTCTCTTAATAACTTTGTTGATGACAAACTAAGATCCCTTTCCTTGGAAGAACTCAAGGCGAAGTACCAACTTCTTAATATTGATCACAGAAGTGCTTTATCTACTAGTAATCGTTTTAAACGTCGCTTCTTGGAATCCAAAGAAAGGATTAAAGATCTAGAAGCTAGGATTAGTACCCTTATTACTGAAAAGGATGAAGTTTCTCTTAGAGGTGCCAAAGATTTGAAGCAATTTCAAGAAACTATTCTTCAAGTTCGAATAGAGCGTGATCTAGCTTTAAGCGAAAAAGACGCACTTGTTAACTGAGGAAATCTGATCCGTTCCAGACTTCTTATAAAGAATGATGTTGAATTTGAATGGGCTGCTAGGGTCTTAGATAATGCTAGAAATGATTTGGTTGTAAATGTTAGTCTTGAGTCTGATCATGCTGCCTTGGTTAGAGATATCCTTTCTAAGAAAGAAGGTTGTTTATAATTCTTATTCCCTTGTTATTTCTTGATGAAGGTTATCGCGTATTTTTTAACCTTCATGTCTTTTCTTAGCAGGGGATGAGAAAGAATCCCGTGAGAAGATTGAGAATCTGGAAGCAAAGATTGCCGCTCGTGATTCTAAGTATCGTTGGCTCAAGAGAAGGCTTATTACAACCTTTTCCAACTTGAGTAATGATGATGTTCGCGTTCGTGATGCAGCTATTAAGAAAGCTTGTGTAGATCATGGCATTCATCCTTCAACTTATAAATTCGCTGAAGTCCCTCCAAATGAAAAAGATTCTGACATTTCTGACAGTGAAGGAGAATATGAGTAAGAGGAGATTGAGGAGGAGGACAATGATTCTGAGATTGACAAGATCAATGAAGAAGGAATGAATGAAAAATAGTTGATCTTTCTTTGCACTTGTAAATCTTTTACCAATTTCTTGTATATTAAACTTCTTATGTGTAAACTCCTAAGCATTTGAAGCTTTTTCATTGTAAATTCTCCTTGTCTTGCACCTGTATTTGTAGAAGTTGAAGTATTGTTCTTTCTAACCTGTGACCTTTCAGAGTTAATCCAATGTGCATTAACATGTGCGTGAGTCTATCATATGGAGGCGACTAACACTTTATATATGCTTGCATTCCCATTATTGCCTCTGTTAATCTCTTCAAGATGATTGGATCATGCACATGCATATGTCTTCGCGATGCCTCTGACTGTAGAAACTTTTCCTTTGGTTTTTCTTTACGCTATTGAATTTGTGCGTCTGATTTCTCTTGCCTACAAAATAATATAAGTTTATGTTTTAATTTCTCATTAGGTCTTATTTATACTTCCTAAGTAAAGGTCTTATTTGCCTCAAGTTTGATTTCATTGTTTTGCGACGAGATCGCAGGCAGTTTTTACACTTTCATACAATAACCAATTGATCTCGTCTTATCGTTATATGGCATTGTTTCCTCTACATGTTTTATTATTGCACAAATACGACAAGCCTTGATACTCCATGTGAGTAAAAATCCTCATGATATTTGCGTCTTTGACACAATTCATCTCCCTAATGGAGGGTGTCGTCCTTATATTCCCCTTGACTGCCCCTTCAAGGAAGCGTACCCCTACCGGGTTAGGGTGGGCTCCTCTCATCCGGTGATGCAACAATCAGTTGTTTTCGCGGCCTCTTATCCCTTCGCCGATATGGATTATGATTACAAGGTCGCACCGTAAGTGGGGTTTCTTCGGACCGAGTGCATTATAGTCAAGACTTATCAAGAGCGGCCAGGTACGCTCTAGACGTCCCAGACACTCTTGACTCAACCGTATACCTCGACGCCTTGATCGAGTTTCTGCACTTATTAGTAGAGAGATTCTTACCCTAATTTTTCAATTAAGGCGCTCTACTGGATGGGTTTTTGTTTCACCCCAAATCTCCATGACTCAGGCTCCAGGGTCGGTGTAGCTTTCACCTGAGCCATGCTAACTAGGTTTTTCTAATATGACGTGCGTTAGGTCTTATTGTTGCCTCTTGCTATATGCGAACTAGGGTGAACGCCATAATTATATACCTAGCCTCCCTAATTAGAGGTTTTTACTTCTGTAGCCTTCTATTAAGGTCTTATCATAAGGTCTTATTTTTGCCCTCATCATCGAAAAGAAATAGAAATTTTTATTTTTAATCATACTCCTGATCAATACAATGCTTTCATCTTCTTCTTTTTGTTTATTCTCCCACATGGCTTGTCTGTGTCTTTCACTTTATGCACTTCATTGATTTCGCATATGCTTTTTAGTAGATTTTCTCGCATACGTTCTTCATTTTCCTATGTACTACCATTGTCACATCGATCATATTTCTGCAAGAGCTTTTGGTTCCATAGTTCATCATATGGTGCTCCTTCCTTCTCTTCTACTAACTCATACATCCCATTTACAACTACTTTCCTGATTCTGTATGGCCCTTCCCAGATGTTCTCCATGTGTCTCTTATTGTTTTTCTAATAAGGTGGTATTTGTCTCAATACTAAATCTCATTTTTTGAATTTACTCAAGCTAACACATTCGCTTTCTTGTGCGATTGTTGTTGCCTTTGTTGAAGTTGTTCTCATCTCACTTTCCTTACTCACAACATCTACCATTAATTGCTCACTTCTCTTGCTATCTTGTATCTGCTGCTTCCAATTTCTTCTCTTACTTGTGTGTTCTTCACATTTGTCAATAATAATGTCATGGCAAGTTTTTCCTTCATTTGGATCTCCTCTTATTACTCCAACACCGTGAGGTAGAGGGAATTTTATGCATTGGTGGAAAGTTGAAGCCACTCCTAAAATTCCATGCAACCATGGTCTTCCTATTAGAGCATTATAAGGTGATTCTACGTCAACGACGCATATATTTCCTAATTTCGCATAACCTTGTTATTTTTATTTCTTACTTTCCTACTCTTCTGATTTCAGGCTGCTAAGAAGGCCAAAACGTCGCACAATGCATCATCTTCGCAGAATAATGAAGTAAGAAACATTTCCTTTCTTAACTTAAACAATATTGTTGCCTCTATTTCTTATCTTGATTATTCGCATAGGTTGAAGCTTCGGGTACTAAGGATGCTGGGAAAACCAAGAAACGAACCAAGAAACTCGCATCTAATCTGGGTCCAAAACTTCTTCTTCTGATCTTTCCAGGAAGCGTAAAGAATTCTACCCTTCTTCAAGTTCTGAATCCAGTGTTGATGATATTCTTGCTTCTGAAGATCCATCAATATCTTCTTCAATGAAAGAATTATCCAACCTTTTTCTGATCCTATGTCGGCTCTCAATGATGGTGATCTACAACGCCACTTTTGGTATGGTCTCGAAAATCTGCGACGTTCCTATTTTGGATGATCCATCTCTTCGTGGAGATGCTTCTGCTGTAAACCCAAGATTCCAATATGTGATTGGCTCTTTGGTAATATCTGTACCTTCATATTTTCTCTTATATTCTTTCTAATATTCCTTTACGACACATAACATCTTTCTTATACTTTTACAGGTATCTCGTTTATCATATGCGGTTTCTTCGGATTATCAAAGGAAACTTCTCAGCTTGGGAAAAGAAAATACCAAACTTAAAGCTGGAAATTCTACCAACGTTGAATTACTTCGCAAAGCTCGAGAAAGAAATGATGAAATTATTGGTATGTAATCTTTGATTTTTTCATTCTCCTTGTTTTACATGATAATTAGCATTCCTCATTTCTTTATATTCGCAGATATTTATAACCTTTCCGATGAAGTATCTATCTTTTCTGACGAGGAAACCCTTTTAGAACATCTTAATTCTTCTTTAAAAAATTATCCAACCGAAGGATTTGAGAACCTCAACCTGGAAGAATTAAGGTTGAAGTATACTTCTCTTAGAATGGATCATAGACCCTTACTAACTACACTTAATAACTTCAAACGCCGTCTTCATGAAAATAAGGAGACAATTCAACTTTTGGAAGAAAGGAAAAATAAACTCATGGGAAAAATATCGTTTGGTCCTTTTTTAGGTGGGCCTATGTCTGTTTGGTCCTTTTGCAAAACGCCTTTACTGTTTGATCCATGATTATTTAAAAATATAAAACAGACAAAAATACCCCTCTGTGTTAATTTTTACTTATTTTTTTGCAGCAGTTCATTCTGTGTGATGAACCATCGAAGTTCATTCTTACAAATGAAAACCTAATAAAAACCAAATTAAATCACATATGAACGAACTTCATTATTTCATTAAAATTCTACAAAAATTTCATTATTAAGAACAAACCAGAGTTCATTTCTGGAATGAACTCCTGATAAAAACCTATATAAACCAGAGTTCATTTCTGGAATGAACTCCTGATAAAAACCTATATAAACCAGAGTTCATTTCTGGAATGAACTCCTGCTAAAAACCTATATAAACCAGAGTCCATTTCTAGAATGAACTCCTGATAAAAACCTATATAAACGATTATGTTCATCAACAGCAGAGTTCATTCCTAAAATGAAGTTCATTTCAGTAATGAAGTTCATTCCAGGAATGAAGTTCATCTTAAGCAGCAACAACAACTACAAAATGCATAAATCTTCATCTTCAACAGCAGCAACAGATTTCTAGGGTTTGACGAGTTCATCTTCATCATCATCTCCAATCGCAGCAACATCAAGAAAACCAAAAAACCTAATTAAATCTTCAACAACAACAAATCTATCTTGAGTTCGTCTTCGTCTTCATCACCAATCGCAACAAACATCAAGAAAAACAAAAACCTAATTAAATCTTCAACAATAGCAGATCTATCTTTGACAACAACAACAGTAGTAGAAGATGATTTTGTTCCATCAAGAAAACACATTAAAATCTTCATCACAAACCAGAGTTCATTCCTGAAATGAACTCCGTCATCTTTATCTTCTTCATCAGCAATAGCAACTCATCTTCATCATCTTCATCCTCTCCATCATCAGCAGCAACAACAGACGAAAAAACATCAAAATATTCATCACAAACCAGAGTTCATTCCAGAAATTAACTCTGTCATCTTCATCTTTTTTTGTAGATCCGAAACTTACCCAAGCATGTGAAGATGATAAAGGTTCATCATCATCATAAATAGCAGCAAAATCTTCATCCTCACTGTCTTCATCATCAAAACAGAAGCAAAACATCAAAAAAAAAAAAAAACTTCATCGTATTCATCATCATCATCGTTCATCTTCTTCATCGGTAATAGAGAAAAAAATAGAGAGAAGATAGAATCATTCATCATCATATTCATCTTCATCATCACTAGCAGGAAGAAAATAAAAAAGAAAAAAAAAGAGAGAGAAATTCTAGATCTGAAAATATAGGAGAGAGAAAGTAAATCTGAGAATGATTTCTTCTCTCTTACTTTTTGACTATATATATGGTCCTAATCTAAAAGGGTATTTCTGCCACTATAAGATGACAATTACATCATCCATGACGTCATCGTAGGACCAAACCATAATTTCTAGGACCAAGCTATAATTTATATTACCAAATAGGACCAAACAGACAATTGACTAGGTCAACTGGACTAGACTCTCTCTAATATATTATTTGTAGGACCAATTGCTATTTCAAGAAAAAGATGAAGTCTCCTCAAGGGTGCGAAAGCATTAGAAAAATTCCAATAAACTATCCTTAAAGTTCAAAATGAACGTGATTTAGCTTTGAGCGAAAAGTACGCACTCATTGAGGAAAGAAACTTAATCCATTCTCGACTTCTCATAGAAAGTGAAGCTGAATTTAGTTGGGCTGCTAGAGTTCTGAATGATGCTAGGGAAAATTTAGCCGTAAATGTGAGCCTTCAATCTGAACATTCTGCGATGGTTAAAGACATTATTTCCAATCACGAAGGTCACTTGCTTTTTCTTTCATATTTGTCATTTCTTGAAGATGACATCTCTTTTAAGCCTAACCATTTTGTTTATATTTCGCAGATAAAGAAAATAATTATCTGGAGAAGATTGAAGAGTTAAAGACACAACTTGCTGCTAAAGAAAATATACGTCTTGAAGAAACCGAGAAGTTATCAATGGAGTTATCTTCTCGCAACTCCAAGTATCGGCAGTTAAAGAAGAATTATATCCTCACTGTTTCAAATAATGGTAAGGATGCCATTCACGCTCGTGATGCAACAGTTAAGAAAGTCTGTGCTGATAATGGCATTCCTCTCTCTAAATATAAATTCGCAGATGTTCCTTCCAACGAAGTTGTTCTTGATATTATTGATAGTGAAGAGGAATATGAATAGTATGAAGAAGAAAGTAACTCTGAGGCCGAACATAATGATGAAGATAATTAGTTATTTTTCACTTGATGTAAATTCTTTTTCTGCCTCTTGTATATCTTCATTTCTTATAGAATTTCTTCTTTATTATATACCTCTAAAATGTTAACTTTCATCCCTTAATTATTAGTTCCCTTTAACTTATATTCGCATTCACAAATATCAAAGTTATATCTTTTTCGCACATGCATAAGACTGTCAAATGGGGAAAATAACACTCTTTTTACATTTGCATTTCCATTCTTGCCCCTGCTAGTTGTCACAGATTGATAGGCTGATGAATATAATGTCACTTTCTACTTCAATCACATTTTGTATCATGCGAAACACTTCGCAGGTAACTTATTTCTATTGACTCCTGCAAAACAAAGTTAACTTATATCGTGCTTTTCTCGTGAGGTCTTATTTTTCCTTCCTAACTAAAGGTCTTATCTTGCCCAAAATTTTCTTTGTTCTTGTGCGACGAAATCGTAAGAAGTCTTTATATTGTAGTATATCGACCCATTGATCTCGCCTTATCACTAGTACAAAAAGTCGCATTGGTCACACTTCATTACCGTGTCCATAGGCTTTTGGTCATGGATTTTTTTCACTCCAAAAATGTGGCATCAGGTGCCAAGACAAAAAGGTATCCCTATGGCTACATAAACTTTGAGTGGCTATAAAATATGATTTACCATGGCCATAACTCTAAAATCGTGTCTATATGGTACTCAATATTTTTTTTGTAGTTAAGAATTTTCACTATCACCATGGCCATAGGATCCTTATAGACACACAATTTAATTATATGTGGCTAAAATTTACCTTAAAGTCACGTGAATTTTATTATAGCCGTGGCCTTTGTCATCAATCGGACACGCAAAATTCATTTTATCATGGTCAATTTGTGACCTATAGCTACACTGAACTTGGAACACCATGACGATAAACTTTATAAAAACACGCAAAACGTTTTCAAAGTAGCTATTATTTACTTTTTGGACACGGAAAATTGTTAATAAATTCCTTACGGACACACAATAGGCTTTCAACGTGGCTAATGTGTACCTTTAATCCACATAGGTTCGTTTTAACCATAGCCATTGCTATCATATAAATTGACAGAATACATATTAACGTGGCCAAATGACAACTTACAGTTACGGGTAACATTTACCGCCATGGCTTAAGAATTGCATTCGTCCAAAAAAATATAAAAAAATGTACATTGTGCAAACGAAAATGACATTGAAACATATTATTTATATTTATTATTTGAATGATAAAGGGTAGTACATTAAGCTAAGAGGTGGTTATATGAACTGACCACTCCTTTAACATGAGAAAAATGCCAGGAGGACATCAACCAAGGTTAAGACCTATTAACAAACTTACAAGCATAGAAATGCAAAAGACTTGAATCAAATGTACAATCTACTATTATAAGAGTGGTAGTCCATTTAGCACTAGACTGAGAACCATTGACATACAATAGATTCAGTCCCCTTAGACTTGGATTAGCTCATATGATTGTTGCAAGAAGAGCTTCTAGCTTCAGCCTGTTAATTAAGCATCTTCTATTGTGCTTGGGATTGTTTTTGCACCCCAGCCCAGAAGTAACCTGCATTTGCAAGAAGAATTAAACCATGAGAATAAAAAAAACATAAAAAGCATAAAAAAAACATAGAGGCATCAAGATACAACACATTCAGAACTATACAATTTTAAAATAGAACACTGCAAGGAGATGAATTACACAAAACTTAGAAAATATCTTGAGCATACTGGAGAAATTAATTGTGAACATATACAAGCCACAAAAACAGCAACCAATCAAAGTGAGGTATTCCGCAATTAAAATAACTTGAATCAACAGAAATAGCTACTTCCATATATTAAAGTTGATCCTAGTACCTCAAAAGACGACAATGAGTTCAAAAACCAGAATTCATTGGTTTACAAAGAATAATAGCGCCCTTTTGAACAAGATACAGCAATAACATCTTCCTCTTCCACATGGATTACTAGAGTAATTTAATCATAATCGATTGGTCCTAATGTATTACTTGTGGAAGCTCAATATCCATTAACAGAACCAAAATCCAAATCAGCAAAAAAATTTTTTTGTAAAACACATGAATTAAACAACAAATGTAAGAAATTAACTTACCAAAATCTTAGAATTTGTCTAGTAATGAAATTGAAAAAAAAATTAAGTGGAAATTCAATGGAGGTTTTTTTTCTTAAAAACGGAGAAAAACAAAATCTTTAAAAGAATTGATGCCAAAATTAAACTAGGGATTGTAAAAAAAAAATTAAGAAATACTAAACCTGTATCAACAGAACATATGAAAATTGACTTCGTGAAGGAAGAATAGGAACCCAATTTGAATATAGAAGTTAGGGTTTCATCACTTCTTCCTCTTTAGTTGGTGAAGTTAGGGATTCTCTTCTTCTTATTTCTTATGAATCTACACAAAGGAAACAATAATAAGATGTAAATCGATTGATATTTGTAGGAGACGTGAAGAACGGTAGGGAATAACTAACCCTAAAGGTCGCTTGTTTGTTTGATTTGCAGGAGATGAAAAACGTAAATCAGTACCTCCAGTTGCGCTTTGATTAGAGTTTCAGTGGATTTAGTTTTTGCGATGCAAAGGTAAGAGTTTTTGGATTTGAACTTACAGAAATTAGAGGGTTTGGCTGTTAGGGTTTGGCTGTTAGGGTTTTTGCAAAGTTAGGCATCTTCGATATTCCCTAGAGGCGGAGGAAAATCTAGATTAGGAGGGATATAGAGAGAGACGTGAAAAAGGTTTTCATAAGTTTTTAATTTTCCATGTATTTTTATGTATCAACTGTTTGATGATCGGCCTATAAACATCGGCCACGTTAGAATGATGATAACTTGGATTCCTCCTGAATAATCTGAACCCTCCGTCTTGGACGGTGTAGATTCTCTTTAGGATGTTCATACGAATTGCAGAAATTAAGGGACGGTGTAGATTCGCTTTAAGATGCTCATACGGATTGAGAAGCTTGTGTGTTTCTCTTTGTGCTAGTTCAAACTTGTGCATTCGATTTTATTATCAACTTTCCGTATGAAAAAAATCCAAAAAATATATCAATACATTTAAGATATTATTATGACCTTAAATTATAAAAAAAATTCCAAACATATATGGGAATGAAGCAGAAAAAATAAGAAAGTGTATTTTCTTTGTGCTTTCTCTTTGTGCTTTTGTGCTTTTTCTTTATGTTTCGGTTTGAATTTCGACTAGTCACATAGGTCTTGAGGTAATTTTGACTAGTCATACTGGTCATGAACTTCAAATGTGGTATAACGACGTATAAAATATAAACCAAGAAGCTTCAGGTGGGTTCTGACTTCAAACTTAGAAGGATACATCATCCAAATCGATATATATGAAGCTCAGTGTCGATTCGAACTTCAAATATGGTATAACGACATACAAACTATGAACCAAGAAGCTCCAGGAGGGTTCTGACTTTAAACTTAACATGATACATCATCGAAATTGAAAAATATGAAGCTCAGTGTCGATTCAAACTTCAAATATGGTATACCGGCATACAAACTATGAACCAAGAAACTCTGGGAGGGTTCTGACTTCAAACTTAGCATGATACCTCATCGAAATCAATAAATATGAAGCTCAGTGTCGATTCGAACTTCGAATTCGGTATAACGACACACAAACTATGAACCAAGAAGCTCCAGGAGGGTTATGACTTCAAACTTAGCAGGATACATCATCGAAATCGGTAAATATGAAGCTCAGTGTCGTTTTGAACTTCAAATATGGTATACCGGCATACAAACTATGAACCAAGAAGCTCCAAGAGGGTTCTGACTTCAAACTTAGCAGGACACATCATCGAAATCGGTAAATATGAAGCTCAGTGTCGATTTGAACTTCAAATATGGTATAACAACATACAAACTATGAACCAAGAAGCTCCGGGAGGGTTCTGACTTCAAACTTAACATGATGCATCATCGAAATTGATAAATATGAAGCTCAGTATCGATTCAAACTTCAAGTATGGTATACCGGCATACAAACTATGAACCAAGAAGCTCTGGGAGGGTTCTGACTTCAAACTTAGCATGATACATCATCGAAGTCAATAAATATGAAGCTCAGTGTCGATTCGAACTTCAAATATGGCATACCAGCATACAAACTATGAACCAAGAAGCTCTGGGAGGGTTCTGACTTCAAACCTAGCATGATAAACTATGGACACAATCACTTGTAATATGTCCTTCTATACACCAGAGTTTGAGGTTTCTGTATTGCAGTGAACAAGCATAAACATTATCCCAAGAAAAGACTCAGTAACAACCATGGCTAGTACTTTAAAAGTTAAAATTCAATCTCATGTGTCTAATGGATCCGACGCTATGGTCACAATTTGTTTTTCGTATAGCCATATCATAATCCTCCCCCCCCCACACACACACACACATACGAAAAAAAGAAATGGTGTAACCATATGTCAATGTTTTGTCATGTTTGATAAAATGTGTCAATTCATCAGTACATGCGTGTCTAATAAACCATATATTATGGACTAAATAAATCCTTTTTCCGCCACGGATTAATAGGTGTGTCTATTGCTATCCTACACTTTCGACACATACATAATTATTTAATGTGGCCATATACGCATCTATGGATACATGTGATGGGATTAGACTGAAAACTATGACCAAATGATACCCTATGGATACAGTTGATGGGTTTAGGATTAAACCCATGACCAAATGGTGCACTATGGCTACATGGTAACACAAAACGTGGCTATAGTTATACTGATGACCAGTAGCCACACAAATAACCCGAAACGTGGCTGGGCTGTAAACCAAAAAACGTGGCCTATGTGAAGGTTTCTACTAGTGTATCTTGTTCTCGTATTATTGCCTCTTCAGGTTTATCTTGTGCGTAAATATGACAAGCCTTAATACTCCCGTGAGTAAAAAGCTTCATGACATTTACGTCTTTTGACACAATTCAGCTCCCTAATGGAGGGTGTCGTCCTTATATTCCCCCTGGTTTCCCCTTCAAGGAAGCTTACCTCCCATCCGGTAATACAACAACCAGTTGATTTTGCAGCCTCTTATCCCTCCACCGATAAGGTTTATGGTTACGAGACCGCACCCTAAGTGGGGTATCTTCGGACCGAGTGCATCATAGTCAGGACTTGTCAAGAGTGGCAAGGTACGCTTTAGACGCCCCGGGGACTCTTGACTCAACCGTTTACCTCGGCGCCCTGATCGAGTTTCTGCACTCCTTAGGAGAGACTTTCTTACCTTGGTCTCTCAATCTAAGGTAATGAGCTTAGACTGGAAATTTAAGGCACCTCTCCTGGATGGGATTTTTCGTTTTTTTTTTCTCACCCCAAATCTCCATGACTCAAGTTCCAGGTTCGATGTAGCTTTCCCTTGAGTCATGTTTATCAGGTTTCCCCAAATGTGACGTGCGATAGGTCTTACTTGTTGCCTCTTGCATTTTTGCGAACTAGGTTGCACGCCACAGTTGGGTACCTCTCTTCTATGATTATATACTTTGTTGCCTTGTACTAAGGTCTTACTTTAAGGTCTTACATTTGCCTTTTTTCTTGATATGATATCATCTTATGAAAATAGAAAATTTTCATTCCATTCTTATTTGTGAGTTATATAACTCTAGTACATAGAATTCTTACTGATTTCTCATACATGAAGAAAGATATTCATATTACTCTTCTGCTCTTGTCATCTTTTGTGTTTCTTTAAGTTCATCGATGCTTCTCAAAACATTTTTTCGCATAATATCTTCAATTTCCCCTGTGCGAGTATCATCGCACATGGTACTTTTCTTCTGAGAACACAACTTTTGGCTCTGCACTCGCTCTCCTTCTTTAGAAGTAATCTTCCTTACTCGCTTGATGTTATTATTCGCAGAATATTCTGCTTCAATACTCTTCATTTCTATCTTCCCAGATTTAGACACTACATCCACCATTAATCTTTCACCCCCTTTGACTATCCTTAGCATGTTGCTTCCAATTTCTTCGTTTGTATTCTCGCTCTTCGCACTTATCAATATCAATTTCCTGACAATTTCTACCTTCATTTGTATCTCCTCTTATTATGCCTAGACCTTGAGGTAAAGGAAATTTTATGCATTGGTGAAATGTCGAAGCCACACCCAAGATACTATGCAACCATGGTCTCCCAATCAGAGCATTATATGGTGATTCAACATCAACAACACAAAATACGACTTCTGTTGGCAGACTTCGCAGTGGAATTCTCATTTTGACTTCTCCTTTTGGCTTGTTCGCAGCGCCATTGAATCCATAAATTTTGTAAGTTGAAGGAATTAACTCGCTATTCCTTCCACCCATAGTCTTGTATGTATGATAAAAGAGAATATCAACAGAACTCCTAGGATCTATGAGTATTCTATTTATAGCCCATGTATTCTCTTCATCTTCTTCTTCATCGTCATCATTTATTTTTGCTTTCGGATTAATTTCCAACTTAACCACTAATGGACATTCATGTAATTTTCCTCCTCCTGGTGTTTCTTCCGCACTGAACGAAATGGCCTGTTTTTTCCAATCCTTTAATGGCGATATCTTCGCAAGGTTAAGAATTTCTCTTCCATCATTATCTCTCGCATACACACGGCTTAAGATGTTGTCATGAAAATCTTTTATATTTTTGAAAGAATGTATAATCGAATTGCAATATAGGTTCTTTGCCTTCGCACCTACTTCAATTACAAATGTATTTTTTCCTTTCTCCTCACCATATGTATTTCCTCCTGGTGGTAGTGGTGGTAGATTCGGTGGCTGCTGTACTAAGAAATGGTTCAGTTTTCCTTGCTCAATCATTCTCAGTATGATTTTCCTCACATTTATGCAATTATTTGTTGTGTGACCATGAAAGCGATGATATACACAGAATTCTTTGCTCCTTCTGTCTGGTGGTGGCTCATCTCCTACATTGTGTGGTTCAGGAATTTCTTCCATTAGTATAATAGCTTCCCAGACTTTGTCTACTGTAGTATTCAACTTTGGCAAGATTATTTGTTCCCATATCACCTTTCTATTCCCTTGTCTTCTATTATTATATGGTTGTTGAACTCCATAACCTTCCATGGGGTTATCCATTCTTTGAATCTTATTATTTCTTCCTCTAGCTTGGGATTGCGCTTCTTTATATTCTCTTTCAAATTCCTCCTAGTCTGCACTACCCATGGCTACCAGTTTCCATCTCTGTATTCTTCTTTCCTTGATTTCCTTGCGTTGTACTCGCAACAACATTTGTCATCCTTGGGAGTAAAATTGCATTCCCAGTGTTTGCATTAGGCATTGCAACTGGATAAGATTCCATGTCTCTCTGCTTCTCCTCAAGTGCAATATACTCTTCTTGAAATTCACGCAACTCCGACATTGTGATGGTGTCTTTTATCCTGAAAATCTGTGTATATAATAAATCTGTAGGAAAAAGAGCATTGACAAAGGCTAGTATAAAAAATCGTTCATCTACTCGTCTTTCCATTTCACTACACATGGTTCTCCAACGTGTTGTTAGATGACGCAAAATTTCATTGACCCTTCTCCGAAGTCCAAAGGCCGTCTCAATTCCTGGTCTTGACATATTATTACTGATATATTGTCCTAAGAAGACGTTCTGTAGATGACGAAATGATATAATTGTTCCTACTGGTAATCCCTCAAACCACTGCAAGGCTTCTCCAGTCAATCTTGAAGGAAAATATTTACACAGCACCGCATCATTTTCTTCCCACTGCAATAAAGATCGGCTATAGGCTTTTATATGTTGTACTGCACATGTACTACCATCAAACATACTAGTGAATACATGTAAATTGCGGTATTATTTTAATTTGAATTTGCCTCGCAAAAGGTGTTTTTCCAGCTTCCTCTGCTGCTTCCTCTAACTGCCTTCTTCCACCATTTTTTCGCGTAGTCATCATTTCTCTCAATTCAGCCATTTCCTTGAGAATTTCTTCGCTCATAGTTTGGTCTAAATCTTGTTGCATAGGCCTTTTTAATCTGGCTTGTCTTAATCTATTCTCATGATTATTCTGACGTATAGCCTCTTCAATCTCTCTTTCTTCAGTTTCTTCTCTTCTTCTTCTACGTCTTTCTCGTTCAAATCTCGTACGTTCGCGCACAGCGTTGTTTCTCTCTTCCTATTGTTCGCGTGCATATTGGTACCTCAACATTTGTCTACCATGTAATATAATTCTCCCTTGTTCCGGATCATGTTCTCCATCATTATCTGATGCGTAACGAGTACGATGACGTTCGGTTGCATCTTGAAGTCTATTGTTCCTTTGATCTTCTTGTCTGCGACGACGCTCATGTGGTTGTTCGTATCGGTCATTTACTGTGTGTCTCTCGTTGCGTTGATCTTGTAGATTATCATCTTCTTGCAAATTCTCATCGATATTATCTAATGTTTGTTCTCGCCTGGCATTTCTTCGATTTGATCGACTTTGTATTGATGAACTTCTGCTGGTTCTTGATCTTGATCGCGTAACACTTCTTGATCTTTGTTCGTGCAATCTGAGATTCTTTTCTCTTAAATCATCATTTTGTCGTATCAAATTCGCACGCTCTTCATCTTCTCTTTGTCGCTCAGCAATCAATCTTTGTCTAAGTTCTTCAAGTGTCATATTTTATTCATTTCCTTCAATCCTTCCTTCATCTCCAGTTCTCTGTCTTTCATCTTCGGTAGAGTTCGTATATGTAGTATAAATACTCACTCTATCATAATCAATATCATTATTCTGCTCTTGTGTACGCTGTAATCCATTCGGAACATCATTTCTTTGATTTGTTCTTTCTCCTTCCTCTAATTGCTCACGAATTTCACCTCTTCTTCGTTTGACAATTCTTTTACTTCTTCTGGCTACTGCCGCTTGCTCAACAGTAGGTCTAATTCTTACCATTTCCACTTTCTTGTATTATCAAATGAAAAATTATTTTGAAAAGGATTGAAAAGATGTAATGATGAAAATCTCAAATAAACCTGAAAGAAAAGTTATATGTTTTTTAATTCTGGAAACTTGATTTTTAAACAGATTTACCAACAGGATATACCACTCCAAGCTGTTTCTAGCTTCAAAATGTAGTTGCAGGAAATCCTACAACCACATCCCATATGAATTTAGACAAGATTCTAAGTAATCATAATGAAAATCTTTTATTATTTATTAAGTTCTATAAATGGTTACAAGATAATACAATGACTTTACTTGCTCTCCAAATAAACTTTCTCTCTCTTAGTTTCTTGTCTAATACTCACCTCAGATCTCTTCCTCAATACACAGTTTCCTTCCCCTTATATAGGGTACTACATAGTGGATGACAGCTAATAGATCCCTTATTTTCGGAATCACTGTGCGTTACAAACGCTCATGTATATTCACTCAACTTCGCACACGTTACACCTTCACACAGATCGTTACACTTTACTTGTGACTATGCTGACATCATTAAACACGTCATCCTAATTTTAACATGTGTGATGGTCTTCGCTTAAGGTATATGACCTTTACTTCGCATACATAATGAATGTGCGATATTTCACTCCTATAGTCGAGCCTCTAAATCTTATTGTTTTCTCCCCGATTATTGATTTGTCTTTCTCTTTCAAATTCTTCTTGATCCCTACTTCCCATAGCTACTATTTTTTGTTCTTCTTCCACTGTCTACTTTCCTTTACTCCCATGAGATGTACTTGCAATAACACTTGTTGTTCTTGGAAGCAGGGTATTTCCCTCATTTGAATTTGTTATCACAACTGGGTAGGACTCCATTTCCATTTGTTTTTCTTCGAGGGCTATGTATTCTTCTTCAAACTCACGTAATTCTGCCATAGTTATTGCATCTTTTGTCCTGAAGATCCGTGTGTACAATAAATCTGTAGGAAAAAATGCATTTATAAAGGCTAATATAAGGTTTCTCTCATTTAATCGTTCGACCATCTCACTACACATGCTCCTCCAACATGTAGTTAGACTGGGCAAGCTCTCATTGATCCTTCTGCGTAAACTGAACACCTTTTCAATTCCCGGTTTAAGCATGTTATTGCTAATGTAATTTCCTAAAAAGAAGTTCTGTAAATGGTGGAATGAACAAATGGTACCCATTGGTAAACCTTCAAACCATTGCAAAGCGTCTCCAGTTAGACTGACAGGGAAATATTTACAGAGTACCGCATCATTTGCTTCCCACTGTAAGAGAGATCTGTTGTAGGCTCTCATATGTTGCACCGCACATATGCTTCCATCAAAGATGTTAGTGAACGTCGGGAGATTGCACTTAGGTGGTATAACCGCACACTGTATTTGTGTAGCAAATGGTGTTCTTCCCATTTCTTCTATTGCTTCATCTAGTTGTCGCCTACCACCATCTCTTCGCGCCTTCATCATTTTCCTCATCTCTGCTAATTCTCTGAGTATTTCTTCATTCATGATTTGATCCGTATATTGTTGTACTGGTCTTTTTAACCTTGCTTTTCTTACTTTGTTATCATGCCTGTTTTGACGTACAACCTCTTGTATCTCTCTCTTCAACCTCCTCTCTCCTTCTTTTTCGTCTTTCTCTTTCATTCCTTGCGTGTTCATGTGCAACATTATTCCTTTCAGCTTTCTCTTCTCGATCACGTTGATTTCTTAACATTTTTCTTCCTTGCAACGTAATTTTTTCTTGCTCAGCGTTATTTTCATCATCCTGTTCATCATATATGTGATAACGTTCGCCATGTTGTTCACGCCGGTCTCCTCTACGATATTCTTGTACGCGATAATTGTTATCATGCGGTATGTATCGATCATTATTCAGTTGTTTCTCTATGCCATGTCCACCGCGTTGTCCTTGTATGTTATCATCTTCATAAGGATTTTCGACAATATTGTCCATAGGTTGTTCTTGCCTAATTTCTCTTCTATTAGATTGGCTACGTCTTGATGAGCTCTTACTGGTTCTTGATCTTGAGCTTGCACGGGTGGTGCTTCTTGATCTCCCCCTTGCAATCTTATATTCTCTTCTCTGAAATCGTGATTCTGTCGCATCAAAATCTCACGTTCTTCATCTTCTCTCCTTCTTTCTCCTAACAACCTTTGTCGGAGTTCCGCGATTGTTATATCTTCTTCATTCCATTCGATTAATCCTGGAGCTCCAGTTCTTTGTTCTTCCTCTTCTGTTGAATCCGTATTTGCGGTATGAATGCTTACCCTGTCGTAATCAATAATGTTCTCTTGTACTAGCTCATTTTGGATTTGAGTATGAACTTCTTGTCCTCTATTATTTGTTTCTCCCATCCTTGAGGATCCGGCGATTTCACTCCTTCTTCTCCCAGTTATCCTTCTACTCCTCCTAATTGTTGTTGCTGGTTCTGTTGCAGTTTGTCTCACCATCTTGCTTTTCTGTAACAATTTCTCTGTTTTTTAAAGATAAAAACACTTTCAGAGATTTAGATTCAAACTTCCAATTGTTTCCAAGATTATGAATATCTTCTAACCAATAGGATTCATCATTCCAAGCTGATTTCTAGCGCCAAAATGTAGTTGCGGGAAATCCTACAACTACACCCTTACTAAAATCTGCAAATCAATCTAAGTAACCTCCATGAAAACCCCAAGAATATTTATTAAGATCTTCAAATGGGATACAAAGTAACAAGCAAACTCTAACTTGGGAAGCAAATAATCTTTCTCTCTCCTAAATATCTTGTCTACCATCTCCAAAAAGTCTCTCCTCAAACAAGATAGCTCGACTCTTTATATAGAGATTTACATAGTGGATGACATCTAGAAAACCTTTATTTTCGGATTTGGTGTGGGTTATTAATGCACACTTACATTGACTCTTATCGCACAGACTCTATAACATCACACGGTTCTTCACAATTTACTCGTGATTAAGCTGACGTCATGTGATACGTCATTTAGATAAGCTTATGTGATTCTCATCGCTTGGTCTTGATGATCATTATTTCGCATGTTTGACTAGTGTGCGGTATTTTGTATCTACACATTGAAAATCGAGGCATCTCTAGTTATTAATGCGGTAGGAATAAAATGTGAAACTGCAAGCTTTTTTGGATTAAAGCTTTGCATTCGGCGGTTGGGTTTACATAACATGCAGTGGTATTTATTTAGTAAGTAGGGACATAACCAAGATTTTCAAATTAAAGAGGTCCGCGAATTACATATTAGTTCACAGTTGTAAAAGAAAGATTCGTTGAAAAAACGACAAATGGTATTACCAATGATGTACCATGGGAGGTGACATAGCATGTCGGCATTATTGAGTATTGTGTAATAAGCGTAGGGAACACCTAATGTGGTTACGTAGGGGACGCCTAATGTTATGCCCCACCATGTCATAAGCGTGTTCGATGTTTAAAGCATTCAATTATTTTCAACCCATCGTAGTCCACAGACGTACACTCTTTACAAAGTACAGAAAAGAAAACAAATTATAATAAGTATCACAAGTCTCCTTCACCCGTAAAGGAAAAAAAATATATCCATATCTACTACTTAACAAAACAACCAACTAGTTGGGTTGGACACACCACCAATTTATTAAAAGTTTATTCGGATTCTCAAATCCATTGACAAAAAGAAAGAAGGGTACATTGCAAACTAAAAACCTAACTCACTTTCGTAGGAATCACGGTTGCACTTAACATGTGAAACAAACCTTTAAGCCCCATAGTGACCCCAGAGGACGGGTTTCGTCTCGTGAGGGCTTACAAAGAGTTATACCCACAAAACTTTTATCGGTGTTGACAGCCGGAGGATTCCTACTTAAAATGTAATTAGCCATGTGAGAAATACGGATGGTACATGCCTTTGAGTCATAATCTCCACTTTTCTTTTCCTGAATTTTTCTATCTCCCAAATTATCTAACACACTACTGAAATAGTTATCATCTAGACCTTCGATTTCTTGTGACGTGAGGGTTTTGTTAGGTAATTCTGGGATTGGCTTACCTCCTCCGATTGGAATACCAGTCAACTGAAAAAAATCTACAGGGGTCAAACCTATCTCAAACTCACGGAAATGAAAGGTTTTACTCTTCTTCCACCACCTCTCAAGTAAAGCTTCAACTAATCCATTATCCCCATACTTAAAATTAAATTGAAATATGGAAGAAAAGCCACACATATGAAGAGGGAGCAGTGCACGAGGGTTGTCATTAACCATTATGTTGTAAAAATCATTTACCATAGTCCAACTACTCCTAAATTTAAAATGTTTCTTACTTAAGTCCTCACATTTATGCTGTAAACGTCCGTTATGTTGAGTTATTTCGGATAATTTCTCAAACCTAGACAAATCGATATGCTCCATTATCTAATAAAGCAAACAATAAGCACAATCGACATTTGAATAACAAACAAACATACACATATATTAATCTATGCACAACCAACCTATATTACCACAATCAAATTCACATTACAGTAAGGTATGAACGATGCTCATATAAAAACATCAAACATATTCATATTAACAACATCAAATTCACCCATGTAATCATCTCCACATCAACTTAAATAAACTTAATCCTCAAACTCATGACCAAATGCTCCAAAAAAATGTTGTCATCAAATACAAATAACAAATTCATGAACCCTTCCAACACACAATTAAATCATTCAACTACAATCATTAAAGAATGAATCAATCAAACAATTTGTGTGTCACCTAAATAAAACCCAAATATCCAACACCCTAAATTCATATTCCAAATTTTCAAATCAATTCAAACATTGTCCTATTGCTCCATGACAACATAATCAAGTTTATACATTCAATAGGATCGAAATCAATCGTTTATGACTAAAATCAAAAACACAAAATCAATCAAAACTTAAATTTCATACCTAATCTTTATTTGTTGATGAAAATCTCCCAAAATACCACCAAAAGATTCTTCACAGCAACTAGAACAAACCCTTGTAAGATTATCCGCAAAAAAAAACTAAATCATCACCAATCCATTCATGTAAAATAGGGGTTTGGTAGAGGAAGAAAAGAGAAGGGGGAGTTATGTTGCTACGCGTGTTACTGTGTAACAATCCCGGCACGCCATTAGGAATGGTGTATTGACCAATCAACACAATCAATACGCCATTAAAAATGGCGTATACGCATATTCCAAGGTAAAGCCATTAGAAATGGCGCACCGCGCCTGTTCGAATGGCATATGGAGGCAGTAAGTTGGATTACCACTACGGCTAGGCATTGAGTTGTGGTGATGTGGATCCAACAAGAAGCTTGAATCTTGGACCATGATTAAACTCAGCCCAACTCTGCCATGTTGTTTGGAAACACCTTTGGAGGGAGATACGAGTAATTATATGACCTACGAATCAATACTAGTTGCACTTTGCTTCAATAATAAATAAATAAATACTGGAAGTATTGATTAAAGAAGGCCATTAAATAAAGATTAATTAAAATTTATATTTCCAATGAAGACTATTAGGCTAGCTAGCCCTTTCCTTATTATCAAAGAAAAGATCACTCTGGACTTTGGAGTGTGATCTCGGTTAATAGATATATGCACTAGTCACTTCTATCTCCTTCTCTGACTAAACTCATGACGACGATTACGTTTGTTTTCTTCTGTCCAAATTCCAAAATCAGTATTATAATGTTACATATTTATGTGTAATTTGTTACAATAATGTTAAATTATGCGACTTATTGGACACATTGTAAAGGTACCCTCAAAACAAAAAACATTGTCCATGGCACTGGATTGATCTCTCCAACTTCTCATTTCTCATACCCTTTGGTTATTCAGTAGTAACATCTTTTGTCCCGACTCCCTGTAGTTAATTCTTGAGTAGTTAGGGTTCATTTAATTGTGTAGAGAGAGTTCTGGTGTTTCTAGTACTGCTCAGTAGTTATGGGAAAGTAAAGAATTTCAAATTCAACTTTAAGGTGAGTAAGAAGATATCCCTTTTAGAACATTTATCAAGAGCTAATGCTGCTGGTATTGTCTAAGACAACTTATTTTTTTGTTGCAGTTTGATTTTTTCTGTGAATGAATTTGCCCCAATTCTATTTTGAGCCAGAAACAAAGATTTATCCTTTTTCATCATCTTTTGAAGAGTGGGTTTCTTATAAATCTCTCTTTTTCTTACTTTTGTTTCTAGCTAGGGTTCTTCAAGATATTGCAACCAAGTGGGGATCAAAGGTAATAAAGTTGCAAATTTTTCAGTTTTTATCTCATTTGTTAACTTGTTGTCTTGATTACCAGTTTAATTGGTGGTATTCAGGTCAGCGTTGGTGGTATCTAGTGTGGAATTGCAGTTCTCCTCAGTGTGGTTCGACTTTTGCCTCTAATGGAAGGTAGTAATCTCTACTTTGATTAGTCTTTTTCTTGTGCAAATATGCTGGTTTTGTTTTGTCAATTCAGTGTTTTAGTTATATTTCTTCATTGTTTTTTGCAGTACTAAATGGGGATGCACTTAAGGACTACATCCCTTCATCTTCCAAATTCAAATGGAGGATTGAGAAAGTTTCTGAATTGAACCAGGAAGATCATTTCTCGCCTACGTTCTTCGTAGGTCATTGTAAATGGTATATCAATCAACTTTGTGATAAAACCCCTAATTTTCTGCACTACTATGTGTTGGGTACATTTTCTGCTTTGATGGATACTAATCTTGATACCGTATCGGGTAGGCGATTGCTGGCTGTCCGCAGGGGGAGCAATGTGGATGATTACTTATCGGTCTACGTAGTTGCTGACGGGTGGACGGAATCCCGATATGCGAAATTCAGTTTGTCTGTTGTTGGTCAAGCCAATAATACATTCAAGAAAGGTACATTGTGCTATTATTATCAGATGGTAACATCTATGTATAGGTTCTAAATTTTAGTTTGTGTGTATGCTTATATATAGATACGGAAGGCCAGATACTCCATTTCACAAAAGAGGAAAATAATTGGGGTTTTGATGAGTTTATACGGTTCAATGAACTTACCCATCCTACCAATGGATACATTGTTAATGATGCTTGCATTATTGAAGTCGAACTGTGTTCGTTTTCAAAACAAGATTCCAAAGAGGTTGGTAGCTTGTAGTTCCCAAACCAATAATTATGACATAAATTAGCTAGCCTCGATATGGTATGGACAAATTAATTTTACTATTGCATTTGTTGATTTTGTCATTCAGGAGTTGGTGCCCGTGGAGTTCATAGAAGTAGAATCTCACCATTCTGGTATGGAGTTTCCATATGAGAAAACCAAGAAGAGAAAGGAGCTAGAGGAGGACAATGTTTCATCTGTTCCAAGGTGTAGTTTCATACTACCCGCTTCCACTAATATACCATGACTATCAGATTTTGATTCCAAAGATTAAGATCTTGTGATATAAATAGATAAAATTTATAAAAGTTGCAATGACCGTGTAGTATTTTAGATGTTCTTAATTTCAACTGAATACTAGAATTGTCAGCTATTTGAAGTAAATTGTTTGAGTAATTTTTATGTAATTAAGAAATGACTTCAAATTTTTCTTTTTGTTCATTGTAGAAAGCGGCCTGCAGTTGATAGAGCTAAGCCGAAAGAAGAAGAAAAAGCTATAGAAAGTGGCGAGGAAGCTATCCAAGATGAAGAACAGGTTATAGAGAGTGGCGAGGAAGCTATCCAAGAAGGAGAACTAGTTATAGAGAGTGGCGGGGAAGCTACCCAAGATGCGGATCAAGTTATAGACAGTGGCGGGGAAGCTAGCCAAGATGTGGATCAAGTTATAGACAGTGGCGAGGAAGCTACCGAAGATGCAGAACAAGTTATAGACAGTGGCGAGGAAGCTACCGAAGATGCAGAACAAGTTATAGACAGTGGCAAGGAAGCTATCCAAGATGGAGAACAAGTTATAGACAGTGGCGAGGAAGCAGTCAAACATGGAGTTACAGGAAAGTGGCTGGGAGAAGGCCGAAGGTTTAGTAGAAGGTTAAGGGCTGCGCGGGAAGAAGAAAAAGCTGCAGGAAGTGGTGGAATCCTAAATGGAAAAGAAGTTGCAGAAATTGGTAAGGAGAATAAAATGACCATAGATGAGAGCACGTCATCAGAAAATAGTGAATCCGAGAAGCAACCTGCAAAAAGTGCCAAAAAGACTACAAAGAAAAAAGTTTCTAAAGCTATAAAAAGTGGCAAGGAAGCTACCCAAGATGGAGAACAAGTTATAGAGTGTGGCAAAGAAACAATCAAACATGGAAAACAAGTTATAGAAAAGTGGCCGGGAGAAAGCCGAAGGTTTAGTAGAAGGATTGCGGGGAAAGAAGAAAAAGCTGCAGGAAGTGGTGAAATCCTTAATGGAAAAGAAGCTGCTGAAAATGGTAAGGAGAATACGAGGATCATAGAAGAGAGTACGTCATCAGAAAATAGAGAGTCCGAGAAACAACCTGCAAAAAAAGCAAAAAAGACTCTAAAGAAAAAAGTTTCTAAAGCAAATAAAGGTGCGTCACTTTCAATTCACATGATTACTTACCTGCATGTTTTTAGAAAATACGTTGTTTCATTGAATATCATGGTGTTTATGCTTGAGTGCACTAGAATTGAACATGCTTATTGTGTATGTGAGATATTTTAGTGGGTTTTTGGTTCGATTATATGTCTACCAGAACAATTATGTTTGAGTGCACCAGAACTACAATGTCTTATGTTTGAGTATGTTTAATGAGTATTGGTTCAATCGTATTTGCTGTCTAGATCACTTATGCTGGAGTGCAAAATTAAGAGTATAAACTTTCATTTTAACTGCTTTCTTACACTTTGTTTTTGATGCAGGGAAGGTACTATCACAACCATCGAAAAAAGGGACATTCAGAGCAGGGTTCACCTGTTTATGGTCCCTCATAAAGAGAATTTACGAAACTGAAAAGTTGAGTTTCAGCAAAGAACAGTTGAAAGTGATACAGAGTTATCCATTTGGGAATATTTTTATGGCAGTCCATGAAACAAGAGATACTCATTCTAAATATCATTGGCACAAGACACCAGATGCTTGCAACAAAATGCTGAAATGGTACGTCAGAGGACCTGGAAAGAAAGAGCATTATTTTGTGTTTGAGCATAGAGGGAAAGAATATAAATTGATATCGACATCCGAAAAACTCGCCGTGATATTTGGAATGCCACATTTGGAAGGAAGGGAGGAATTCGTAACAACATTTGATAAGTCGTACTTAGAAACTACTTACTTTGCAAGTTCAACAACAATAACGAAACTTATGTTGGAGAATCACATTGTAAGGTTAGTGAAATCTGGTGAGAAGAATGAAGATCTGGTAAGGCTGATTGGAGCATACATGTGCCAAACTTTGTTCTTCACAACTCAAGAAGGGTATAGGTTGAATAAACAACATCTTAAACTCCTTGGTAGTCCTGAGAAGAACAGCTTGTCGTGGCCAGATTTGATTCATGATCACTTAATGGAAAGCATTGATGAGCATAAAGATGATAAATCTAGAGTGAATGGATGCGTAGTATATCTGTTGGTGAGCTTAGAATTTTTATTTTGATAATTCAATACGATAAAAAGATAGAATACTTGAAATTAAGTATTAGAACATAAACTGACCACATTGTTTTGTGTTATCAGATCTTGTTCGCCGAGCATATAAAGAGCGGGGTTCAGAAAACCCCGATTGCTCAAGGACTTCCTAGACTTGCTAGGTGGAACCTCAAGGATATTTCCAATGCTATACAAACAGATTTCGAGAGTCTTGAGGTAAGAGTAATAGTTACAATTGTAGCACTGGATCATGTAGAGTACGTTGCAATTGCACTTACACAACTGTGCCTACATGTGCAGATATCTGAGAATTTCATTGAAGCATACTCCGACTCAGAAAAACAAATATTGAATAGCACGAGAATGCAGCAACCGCAGCAAGATGAACTACTGCCTTGTGAAGCGGAACAACAAAATGAAGTTGTTGTTATGCAGGAAGAGGTACAATCAACAACGCTGCAAGGAGATGGAGGAGTTGCAAATGTTGATCAAGACGAGCTACTCGTACTCGAAAAGAAATATGATGATCTGAGAATGTCAATAAAGAAAAAGTGGGATAAGAAGGAAATGAAGAAGTCGAATGCGAAAACTGTGCATTATGAAGTTGAAGAACTCTTGAATGAGTTATACTTTCAAGCTTACCCAGATGAGAAGAAAAAGAAAAGCAAAATGAGTTCGTACTAGTTTCTAGAAAGAAAAAACAACTGTTTGTTAACGGAATGTTTTGTATTATGAAAGGAACCAAATTCTGTAAGATTTCAGTGACACCATTAACAAGAATTCCCTCCAGTTTTTTGTGCATCTTCTTCCTCTTCAAGAATTTTTCATTACAGCTCCTTCTGAATAGGTGATTACTACAATCCATTTGCATAAAGTTGAGATTTCGAGCCTGGGAATGTGGTAACTTGCATTGGTAAAATGCTTTAAGATAAAGCTCTCGCTAGGAATTGATACTGTGACCTTTAATATGTTGCCTCCGTCTTAACTTAACCAGAACCGGTCTCAATCAACACAACGGCGAGTCCTTGAAAAGATCGGTACCCCGGGCATCCGATACGATAATTCACTATTCACATTCATTTGGCGGGACCTCAATAGGTTTTGGCGCGGACAATATTTTCATTCCCGCAAAAAAAAAG
Source organism: Papaver somniferum (assembly GCF_003573695.1). NCBI lineage: Eukaryota > Viridiplantae > Streptophyta > Magnoliopsida > Ranunculales > Papaveraceae > Papaver > Papaver somniferum. The sequence continues at coordinate 221,319,485 of NC_039358.1, forward strand.
AAAAAAATTCCACTCCCTGTCCTGAAAGGTCATAAATGTTAAAACCTTTTTGGGTCCTTATCAGAAGGGATTTGTCTGAGTAAAGCTATTTTCTTTCTTTTTTTATCTCTCTCTCACTCATTCACTCTTTTATCCATTTCTGATTGATTAAAATTTGAAGTTGCAGCCAACAATAGCTTCCAGTCTTCTCAAGTTGGATTTCTTCAGGTAAATTTTTTGTTTTTTTTTCCCTTGAGAATTTGAGATTGAAATTAGGAAATTATGTGTTTCTGCAGTAAAAAAATCAAGCCCCATCATCAAATTTCACACGAAAGAGTAATTAATCGCTCAAATCTGTGTGTTTTATAGGTATAAAGTTGTCAAAGACTTAATCTTGACCCCTTCTGAAATTAATCCTTCATTTATTTCTCTGGGGCAAAAAGCTTCAGTTTTGCCTCTAATGGAAGGTAATAGTTCTTGCTTTGATTTTAATCTTTGCTGGTTTTGCGATTGTTTTAGTTATTTCGTCAATTGTTTGTTGCAGTAGAGAATCAGAATCCAATTAACGGCAACGACGTAGCTTCGTCTTCCACATTCAGATGGAGGATTGAGAATGTGTCTAAATTGGATGAGGAAAATCATTTCTCTCCAATTTTCATTATAGGTCCTCATAAATGGTATGTCAATCAACCCTTTTCTGTACTAGTATTGTATCTATTTTACAATTTCTGCTTTAATCAACACTCAGGATCTGATATCATTGTATTAGGCGATTAGTGGCTTTTCATAGGAAATGCAACGTCAACGATTACTTATCGGTCTATGTGGTTGCTGTCGAATGTAAGAATTCGCGATATGCAAAATTCAGTTTGGCTGTGATAGATCAAACTAATAACGAGAACACGTTGAGAAAAGGTGCGAAGCGTTATTTATATACACGCATACATACACAATGGATAATTCCTGTAGGTTCTAAATTGGTGCTCTTGTGCACTTGTATATATAGATACAGAAGGCGAGGTGTTCCAGTTCACCGACGATGAAAATGATTGGGGTTTTGATGAGTTCATACAGTTAAAGGAACTCAAAGATGCTAACAATGGGTATATCGTGAATGATGTTTGTATTATAGAAGCTGAATTATTTATAGCCTCCACACAAGAATCTAAAGAGGTTGGTAGCTTATTGTCCCTAAACCGATAATTATGATCCAAACTAGCCTCAATATGTTATGAATAAATGAACTGTTGTATTTGTTGATTTTGTGATTCAGAAGCTATTGCCCGATGAAATCATGGAATCCGATGAGGAGAAAGATCCAATTACCTTAGTAGCTAGTACTTCATGTCTGGATAACGCCTCAGCATTTATCTGTGCATTTTGCCAAACCTCTAAAGTATCGGAGGTATGTTTATTTCTTTTGCTGACCTTGAAATGAATACATATATGTAGAGTAGCAAAGGAGGCTTGGACTTGTCAACCATAATGTTCATCTCTGTCTTGTCAATTCAGAAGAGATGTTTCTTTACATTCCTTAAGTACTGATTCATGTCTAAAGAATACCCTCTCATTTACTAATTAATTTTCCACGTTTCTGTATGGCTACGCACATCCAGGATTCTGGGTCAATGTTGCGTTTTGCCAATGGAAAAGAAGTAGAGGAGGATAAGGTATCTGGACCAAATGTCATACATGTTCACCATAAATGCTTAATGTGGTAAGTTTTGATGTTCTTGTTTAATCTTTCTTGAATTTCATCTTAGATCAATTCTATTGGATTATAAAATCATGTTCGGGGATGTAGGGCGCCTCAAGTGTATTATGTTGGTGAGACTCTTAAGAACTTGGAGCTGGAGGTGGTAAGGGGTTCTAAGCTCAAATGTAGTTGTTGCGGGTTAAAGGGCGCAGCTCTTGGATGCTTCGAGCAGTCCTGCAAGAATACATATCATTTTCCTTGTGCATTCGGGACTTCCGATTGCCGGTGGTATAATGTAAGCATGCATCCTTATATTGATTTGTGCGCCAATTTTTTCCTCGTGTGAAGTAATTAAACTACTTGATTATGCCTTTCCTAGGCACGAAGCTAACTTCTTTTATGTGGCATTGCCTGGTAACAGGAAGGTTATCTAATTTTATGTCCCAGCCATTCTGATATGAAATTTCCACATGAGAAAACAAAAAAGGGAAACAAGCTAGCACAGGACAATTCTTCAGCAGTTCACAGGTATAGTTTCATATTATCAGCTTCCACTAGTATACCATGTTTATCGAATTTTGATTCCAAAGGTTAAGATCTTGTGATCTAGTAATAAGATTCAATCACTTTATCTCGAGTTGGTACACTCATGCTTGTCAAATTGAACTTTTGTTAGACTAATTTATCTACAAAAAAGACATTAGAGTGCATATGTTCTGAAAACAGAAAGTGAATTAAATAGATAAGAGTTGGCGAATTCACTTTTTTTGTTTGTTGCAAATTCGATGTGGTGGCTTATCTATTGTTTACTGAGATTATATGATCTGTTGATTTACAGAAAGAGTTGGCAAGCAACAGCTAGTGCTACTAGTAAACTGGTTCTCTGCGGGTCTTCCCTTTCAGCAGAAGAGAAGGTGCATATATACACAATTTGGTGTTTCATCCCCATCCAAATTTCCCCATGGTTGACATTCTTAAAACTGCTTTTGATGTTCTTTTCATGATCATACAGCATCTGTTGGCCAACTTTGCTAAAATATCCGGTGTAACCATTTCTGAAAACATGAAGCCAGATGTGACCCATTTGATTGCATCTACTGATGAGAAGGGTGCTTGCCGCCGCACTTTTAGATTCCTCAAGGCCATCTTAGATGGGAAATGGGTTCTCAACATAGATTGTAAGTTCTCCTAGTTACATTCTTGTCCTTACTATATTAATGCCAGTTTAACAATGAAGCATGCATAATTTTACTTTTTCCACATTTTTTATTCCGTTGTGTGGATGCAATTTGTGTTGCTATACAGGGATCAAAGCATGCACAGAAGATATGGATCTTGTCGATGAAGAGCCTTATGAAGTTGAACTTGATATTGATGGATGTCGTGATGGGCCACGGAATGGTAGACTTCGAGCCAGTAAAGGGGTAACTAATTTCTTACTCAGACCATAAAGAGATTTCTGAAATTTTTTCTGTTCTAGTTACGGGTTCATAGGTCAAAACAAAAATCGCAGCCAATTGAAACATATTAAAAATTATGGCATTCTGGTTCATCCTCCCTTACTTATGGTAACTTGACCACGAGCATTCTGTGAAGGTTGATATTTTTTGTGCAGGCGCCAAAACTGTTCAATGGCCTACACTTCTATTTCACTGGCGAGTTTGTTCCTTTATATAAAAAAACCCTTGAAGGACTAGTCGTTTATGCCGGAGCTAGAGTATTGACAAAAAATTCTTTACTCTCACGGAGTGATGATGAAGGAGATTGTTCTTCAACGACCTTGATTGTTTACGACTTTGATGAGGAAGTGTCATTTACGGTTCTTCTGGAAAAGCGCAGAGAAGCAGAAGATCTTGCCAAGCAATCTAGATCTGTTGTTATCGGGCATACATGGATATTAGAATCACTAGCAGCATTAAAGTTAGAACCACTTCCTCGACTGACATGACCTGTAAATTGATGAATGTTGGTAGTGTAAAAAAAATTACAGGAAAATTTTACGGAAGCTGTTATTTTTCTCATTTTACTTACTGTATGCTGTCGTAAAATGGTAATATATCTCTTCCTGGTTTATGCGCATAGTTCTGTTGGTTTGCAGTCTACCATGGGGGTTTCTCTGGTCCATTTACAGGAGTCTTGAATATTGCCGTCCCCAACTGTGTTTTTTTTTTTTTTTTTTTTTTATTGCATCTAGGCCTAGCCCTCCCCCTATGGCCTAGTCATGGTACTTTTTTTTAGTCTTAAAATGATCACTTTTTGGAGTGTAATCTTGGTTAATGGATTTACTGTCAGATCTCTCTCTATTTCTCTTCGGTCACTTCGCTCAGTTGCATCATGCTGATTACTTTGGTATCCCCCATTAATGTGATTCTACGATGAATAATTATAGTCTTGAACTCTATACAAAGACCCGTGACCAGTGTTTGGATGTGTGCACATAAGTTACTGTTTGATTTTTGAAAGTAGGAAAAGTTAAAAGTCAGTTTCAAATCAGATAAGTCAATTTTTTATTTAGAATAATTCTGTTTCTAACTTTTAGTCCTTGGATCTAGACGCGCTATTTAACAGAATAATTTTCTTATTTATAAATAAGAGCACTAATGCATGTATCTAATTGCAAAACTGCAAATATTTGATGGTTATTGTCGTGTTGATACTGGTGCGGTCGGGGTATACCCAAATTAGCCAGAGTATATGTCAAATTGGTGATAATGGTTGTGTAGTGGCTACGCGGTCATGTTCTAGTGCTATTTGGATAACCATGAATACACGTGGAAAATAGATACATTACTTTATATTTTCGTGATCTCATTCTTGTGTATACATGGGTTTGGGATAACAAAACAAAATATATGGTAATGCTATTGATTTTCTTGGAAGGGTACCAACTTATTGGTGAGAGATGTTTTGTCTTTTATAGATTTTAGTACACTACCTAACAAATTGGCATCCTCATAAGCACAGTTAGAAGCCTATCCATGGTCTGTAGTATCTATCAAAAAGTGCCGAAAGAAGAAGTGTTTTTGCTTTTTCTAGAAGTAGAAACTAATCATAAAAGTCAGAAGCAAAACTAATTCGCTTCATAAAATGTTAATTTTTTTTTTTTGTTTAGAAATCAATATGAAATTTTGTACCTATATTAACTTTTTCTCTGTTCGGGAGTTGGTAGTAGTAGTATTTCTGCTTCTCCAAAAGCAGAATTTAGTTTCAGAACTCAGAAACAAAAATATTTTCTTCACAAAAACTAAATTTTATGTTTCTAAAAGTCGTTTTGAAATAATATTTACCAATTTAACTTCTAAAAATTATAAAACTATCTTTTCAACGTGCATCTATAAAAGCCGAAAAATTACGTCTTAAGTGATATCTGGATAAAAGGAGTCGGAGGGTGTTGGATATCATAAGGCTAAGCACTATAATGTGTCATTTCCGTTAGCTATAACTTATTTGAAGCTAAAAGATGTCGGTGTCACGACAACCTCACTATGGCATCTTAGCTACATTGTTTCCATGTAAATAACGCGGAACAAATATTTTTATTAAGCACCACCCAATCCTAGAAATCGGAAATAAAATTTTATTTTTAACCTAACTTTTGATTTCTTAACTTGTCGAAGTAGAAAATTTTGATTTCTTAAGTTGTTGAAGTAGAAAAATTACTTTTAAACGTGCATCCAAAGTCCAAACACTTCTCAACCAGAGGTGAAAAATTAAACACCATTCAATTCTAGAAGTCAGAAATAAATTTTTATTTCCACCCTAATTTTTGATTTTTTAACTTGTTAAAGCAGAAAAAATACTTTTATATGTCCATCCAAACAGTTCTCAAGCAGAGTTGAAAAATTACTTTTGAGCTGTCAAACTCTCGAAGTGTGAAACCATCTTTCCAACCTCTGTCTCTGTATTTACTGAGTAGTTCAGAGTTCATTTGAATTTTAGAGACTAGAGAGTTTCATTAGGTGTTTCTACTGAAATTCCATCTTGCTTGATATTTTACAGCTTCAGTGTGAGTAAGAAGAGATCCCTCTGCAGATTATTTTGTTGCAGTTTGAATGAATTTGCCCCAATTCTGTTTTCAGCCAAAAACAAAGATTTATCCTTTTTGATCATCTTCTCAAGACTGGGTTGTTTTTGAAATGTGATTATTATAATTCTTTTTTTATTTTTTTTTGTGTTTTTCATTCTTTCCGCAGTACCCATTCCAGAAACTCTGCTAGCTAGGGTTCTTCAAGATATTGCAGTAAGTGTGGGGATCAAAGGTATAATTTTTTTTTCTTTTTTTTTTTTTTCAAATTTGTTACACCCATTTGTTAATTTCTTGTCCTGATTACCAGTTAATTGGTGGCGTTTCAATTCAGCCTTGGTTGCTAGTGTGGAATTGCAGTTTTCCCCATTGAGGTTCTTCTACTAATGGAAGGTAGAATTTAGTCTTTTTCTTGTGCAAATATGCTGGTTTTGTTTTGTCAATTCAGCATTTTAGTTATATTTCTTCATTGTTTGTTTGTGTTGCAGAACAAAATGGGCATGCAGTTAAGAATGAATTCCCTTCATGGGTACCTTCATCTTCCAAATTCATTTGGAGGATACAAAATGTTTCTGAATTTAACCAGGGCAATCATTTCTCGCCTACATTCGCCGTAGGTCCTTGTAAATGGTATACCAATCAACTTTGTGACTAAACCCCTAATTTTCTATTTCTATGTTAAGCACATTTTGTGTAAGGGAAGCAATGGTCTATGTGGTTGCGGTCGAGTGTACAAATTCCCGATATACAAAATGCAGTTTGGCTGTTGTTGGTGATGGATACTATTGTGTTAATTAGGCAATTGGCGGCTTTTCGTAAGGGAAGCAATGTGGATGATTACATATCGGTCTACGTGGTTGCGGTCGAGTGTACAAATTCCCGATATACAAAATGTAGTTTGGCTGTTGTTGGTGATCAAACCAATAACACATTCAAAAAAGGTAAGCAGTGTTATTATCAGATGGGTGGATAACTTCTATGTATAGGTTCTAAGATTTTAGTTTGTATGTATTCTTATCAGAAGGCTGGATGGTCCATTTCACAAAAGAGGAAAATAATTGGGGGTTTGATGAGTTTATACGGTTCAACGAACTTACCGACCCTAGCAATGGGTACATGGTTAATGATGCTTGCACTATTGAAGTAGAATTGTGTTCGTTTTCGAAACAAGATTATGTTAAGGTTGGTAGCCTGTTGTTCCCAAATCTATAGTTATGATATAAATTAGCTAGCCTCGATATATTGTGAACAAATAAATTTACTGTTGTCTTGGTTGATTTTTTGATTCAGGAGTTGTTGCCCATGGAATCCGGCCATTCTGGTATGAAGTTTGCACACGAGGAAACCGAGAATGGAAAGATGCTAGTGAAGGGAAATTCTTCAGCTGTTCAAAGGTAATGTTTCACACTACTGGCTTTCCCATTAGTATACCATGTTTATCAGATTTTGATTTCAAGGCTAAGTACTCCAAATATCAGTATTTGCTCTTGGCGTTATATGTACCGTGGTGTTACCTTTTCTTCTTTGTTGCACGTCCACTAACAACTATACATTTTTCAGTTTTAAATACGTTTGTAGAACAATAATTAGTGATCTATTTCTAGAACATTCGTTTATGAAGGTTAGACTCTACATACACTCAATTTACAGTAAGTAGTGATCTATTTGTACTTGTGAATGCTAGGACGATCCCGTGCATTAAAAGGTTAAATTTACCTCTAGGAGTTAGAAAAAATGTTTCAATGTGTCCGTCACCCTCCTTATCTGTTTACTCCTTCCGTAACCTTTCTACCCTTTTCACTTCTAATATTTCTTCATCTCCTTCCAGGTCTAACTGGGATAAAAATGGAGGTGTTCCAGAATCTTCCGAGTCTAGAATCGACGGTCAGCCAATTCCTCATGTTTCTACTGCAGTTCCTGTTACACCCAAGCCGAGTCCTCTTGTTTCTGCTGCAGTTTCAGTTACACCCAAGACGTTCAAGGAATCAGATGGTTACCGGAAGTATTCCATTAGTGAAATTAAAGAGAGGTATCATCTTGATGAAAGATTCGAGGTGGAGTTCATCGAAGGAGAAGATAAGCTGACTGACGCACTTGTCAAGAATTTTCCTTGCAACAAAGACAACCTATTGATTGCGGTCGGTCAGTTGGAGGCGGGTCTACGTTTACCTCTGTACAACCCGGAAAATCCTTTTTATTACGAGGTGTTGAGTCAACGTGCTGATAAGAGGGGCATTTTTCAGTACAACGGCAATTTCTTTCGCTTTCTACGGGAATGCCGCAAACGTAGTAAGGGCTGCACTGGGATAACATCTAAAGTTCCGAAGTTTCGTCGCGAGGATTACACGGCTACCAACTTCAACTGGACTTGGGCTGATAACACAACGGGGAGGAGCCGGTTTCCTTGGTGTGTCGGCCCTCGCCGCATCCCATATAGCCAGGATCAGGATTTCTCCGGTAAAGCCGAGCTCCTTCCTGAGTACAAGAGGAAAAAGCGGTTTGGTATGGTGCGACTTGATCATGACGAAAAGTGGTTCCGCACTCCCTTGCGTATTAAGGGTCCTTGGGTGATGGGCTGGTTAACTTCTGGAGATCCCCGCACCAGCTTTGAGAAATTCTATCCTCCTTACGAGCCATGGACTCTAAACATGGTTGCTAGTGGTGAAGTGGTAGGTTCGTCCCTTTTGTTACCCTTTGTAATCCGCTCATGCTTCCTTCTTGTGACTGTTTTGCTTGTTTGCTGCTCTGCGTAGACTTCTGTAACTGTTCCGGATGATACTGATGGGACTGACACAGATGGTGATGATCCCGCTTGGACGACTCCTCTTGTTCATATGAAGCGAAAGCCTGCCCCTGGTGACCAGAATGTTGAGGTAAAGAATAATATTTTCACGTAGTATATATGATCCCCTGTTTGTTACCTAAACATGTATTGAAACTTCCTTGTCGCAGGATACAAGTGTGAAAAGGTCTTGTCCTGATAGATTGGATGTCCAGTCTTCTAGTAAGGATTCTGAAGATCTGGAGATCCCAAATGTTGTCGACGCTCCTCTTGTGAACTCAGGTGTTCTTGATTCTGAAGCCAGGGATGACTTCTGTTCGACGACCATGGGTTTAGCCGAGATAGAGGCTTTCTTTCAGGAATTTGCTCAGGAGTCTACCTTCTCATCTGTAAGTGGAGCATTTCCCTAAGTTGAGCATTGCCATAAACTCAGGAATTTGCTCAGAGTTTATGCTTCGTTTTATGTTGAGCACCGCAACCTCTACCTTTGACTAGTTCTTTTTTTTCACAGGTTGCTAAATTTTTGGAGCATTGCCCTAAGTTGTACGACTTGTACCTGCTTTACCGTAACAAATCCAAGGATCTTGAGAGGGAGAAGGATTTGCTGGTGTCAGAGGTTCACGATCTTAAGTCGCGGATGCAGGGATTGGTCACTCGTGAGGAGGCAGATGCTGCGCTGGCTAAACAAATTGAAGCCGCTAATAGTAGTAAGTGTTTCTAGATTGCTCACTTTTCTTTTGTGAGTTGATGAAGTCAATGCGAGTCCGAACAATCCTTGATTTTGCCTATAGAGCAAAATCACTCAATTAGAAACCTTCATGATAGTCTGTACTAAATTCCCCGTGTGGAAAATTCCTTAAGTGATCTTAAGAGACGTTTTAGTGACAACGCTGAGGCTATTATTTATACACATAGGGCCAGTCTAGAAAAGGCCAACACTATAACAAAGAATACTACCAATGCCGCAACATCTAAGAGTGCCACAGAAAAACAAATCATTTTGAAGAAAATCCAGAACATTCATATTAGGCTTGGCGAGGACTAGTACCAATCATTGCGTACAGAGCATAGGTACTTGGAAACTAACTAAGAAATGTAGATAGTACTGTATAATTTTATATAGAACCTCGAAGGATGAGTTCAGTAACTTCGATTTGCGTGCAAGGCAGTTTGGTTGCGCTAAACTATCATTCTTTTACTTGCCCTTTTGTTTGTGTAGGTGTCCAAGAGCATCTGGCCATTGCGAATGCTAGGATTCAAGAGCTGGAAAGCCTAAACCGCGCTCAATCCCTACAGCTCGCCACTAAAGCGGAGAGGGCCCAGGAAATTATCAAGCTGGCTGAGGGATTATGAAGCCTGGTGAAAAGTGCAAAACGTTGTTGAGGACCTGATCTTTTTTTTTTGAGTAACCCCTCCTCTATCTTGTCCAAAGCAGTCGTCCTTTTGTTAATCACATTCGAAATGATTTTGGATGAAATATTCCATATCTTGTAGGTTCTGATCTGGTCAGCGTTCAGTTGGGCACCAGGACTTGGGCATCCTCCCACTTTACTCTGGGGAATCAACTAATTATTTTGCACAAAATTGGTCAAAAAGACCAATTGCAACAAATCCTTGGGTGAAATATATTCTTAGGTTTAGATACTGTTCATTTAGCCAAAAAACAGAAAAATACTGTTCATTTAGCCAAAATGGATATTTCACCCAGAATTTTTTTATTAATTAATTGGAACAGACCAATATGTCCCTATCTTCTACAAATGTTTACTGGGTTGTTTAAGAACATAGTACAACAACAAAAAACAAAAAAACAGAGTACAAAAAAATAATAATAATAATTAATTGCTCTGTTTTTGCTCTGTTTTACGAGTTAATTGCAAGCAAAACAGATTACTAAATCAGAGCAAAAAACAGAGTACTAAATCAGAGCAAAAAACAGAGTACATAAAACAAAGGAAAAAATAGAGTATGTAACACAGATACACACATAAAACAGAGTACATAAAAAAGAGTAAAAAACAGAGTTAATTGCTCTGTTTTTGCTCTATTTTGTTGTACAAGCAAAACAGAGCTTGTACAACAAGCTAACATGAAAACTACGACGATTGTTATACACTTCCAGATACCCATAATCACTTCCAGATACATGGTTATACACTTAAATCATCTCCTCTAATCGATTCTTCAAATATACTGGAAAAAAAAAGGAGTTCATACACAGTTAATCACTCCTGTGGTTGACCTGATATGATTAGGATACATATGAAATTAGCTTTCTGATAACAAGATAAAAGGTTATGGAAACATATATTTTACCCTCAAAAAATTTTGAAAGAATTTTTAGTAAAAGTGCTCCCTGGCCAGCCTGCAGATAATTAGTGAATCAACGGTCAGTGGAACTACTCGGATTTGATCAAATTGCAAGACATTTAAAATGCAGCCGATTCAAAAGGAAATTTAATACATACTTTTGATTCTGTTATTTCCCCATAGCTAGCATGCTCCTTCGCCACGACCATTGGTGAAGAATTTATGCGTGACTTCAACTTTGGAAGTGCTGTTTTAATATGTTGCACTAAAATCTATAAGTAACCGATTGATAAGCATAAGGTATAAATTGGGATTGAAACAAAACTAAAAGATGTCAAGAACCTGATATGTACAAGTTCAGATGCACTAAGACTAGCACTATGAAACTGCTGCACTATAAAATGAGATTGTTGGTTAGTAAACACACTACTACTACTTAAACACGTACTCACACATTAAACCTGGATGAAACCAGTTTCATCCTAGTTTAAAAGTGCTGAAATAATATACACCAAAAATTAAACCTAAATAGAACTGATATCATTCTAGTTTTTACTATACTAAACCTGGATGAAAACCATTTTCATCTTACTTTAAACATGCTGAAATTATATACAACACAAATTAAATCTAAATGAAACTGGTTTCATCCTAGTTTATATTATATTAAACCTGGATGAAACTGGTTTTCATCCTAGTATAAAGATGCTGAAAAATATACACCACAAATTAAACCTGGATGAAACTGGTTTTCATCCTAGTATAAAGATACTTAATTACGTCAAATAACATGAAAACTAGGGCGCGAACAAATAACAAAATAAAATAACACGAAAACCAGTTACATCCTATTTTTATGCTAGATGAAAACCAGTTACATCCTCCTTATTATCATCTTTATTAAAACTTCAAATATGCATGTATCATATGAAAACCAGTTACATCCTATCTTAGTTCTAGATGAAAACCAGTTACATCCTTAAGCATTTAGCCATAAAAACACACTTGGGCATTTCTTACAAACACTTGTTGCGGCATGACTTCGATAACCAGATGCAAACCATACAATACACATAACCAGATGCAAACCATTTTCATCCACAACATAAACTTTAAATTCATTACAATAACCAACTAAAATCCAGTTACACCAAATTTGAAATCAATTACAATCAAAAACACAATTAAGGTTAAGAAATTTAACAATTGATTAATGGCATTTCAACTGATTTTAATCCAACCAAAAATTCCCCAATCACATCACATCTTTGCTGATTTCAACATTACCCCATCCTACCAGCATAAAGTGAAGATGAGAAATAGAATATCGATAAAGAAATTTACTTCCAAAGGAGGCGCCGTTGAAACTCATCATGACAGAAACAATCAGAAATTATATCCAGAATTCAAAGATAAATAGGTATTGATGATTAGGGTTTCTTAGGGTAAAGTCTTTTAACATCTTTTCCAAGGGGATTCAACCAGAAGAGATTGAATTGAGAAAAGTTCATACAACACCGGGAGTTTTCAGAAAATAAAAAATCCTAAATCAAACATGCAATTAACAAGTAGTCAATTCTCGTTTAACGAATTCAAATCAAACATAAGAACCCTAATGCTATACCGCCTTTACCAAAATCAGATGAATTACCTCTTGTTGTTAGTTTCCAAAATAAACAAAGACGTCGAGTGGTCATGGTGTCGCTGTGAATTGGTTGTGGTGGTGTTTCTGTGAAGAATGAAGAAGAAGGATACGTTGCAGACGCTGATGGAGAGAGAGATGGTAATGGTTTTTTTAGTTCTGGTTATGTGGAGGCGGAGAAGACGAGAAAAAATGTTACGTAGCAGTGATAGAAAGGGTAGTTTAGTCTCTCCACACTAAAAAGATTTCATTGGCTATTTGATCCAGGCCGAATTCTAACTGTCTATATGGCCCAGAAAACTCACTTTTTTGGCTATATAGCCCATTTTCTGAATTATTTTGTCAAAGCTCTTTTTCATTGCACTAGCTAGATATACTTATAATTTTTGATACTCAAATTAATGGAAAAAATCATGTGGTAGCTAGAGATATTTAGAGACCAGCGATACGGCATGCAAATATAACTTCACGTCTTCATATTCGTGTTGCTAGCTACTAGCTAATTTGTTTCTTAATAGGGTGCCATTTTGCTTGGTGAGAAATTTTGGTGCATTCCATGGCTACTAGTATGGGTGCTTGTCTTTTTAGTGTAAATATCTATTCCTTTAAAGTCTGGTTAATTGGTTAATAGTAGAATGTTTATATAAAAGTCAATCTCAAAAGATGTAAAAACATTTAATTCGAATTAACTTCTGTCTTATTCGTTTTCAATCGGGAAAATAATTTTTCTTAAGTGGTATCCACCGGATTATAAAAATTTATGTGACCTTTTCGTTTTTTTATACACATTAAAATGCAAGATTACTAATAGTGGGGGTGCCAATTGGAGTTATAAAAGATAAAAAGAACCATCGGTGAAGGATGGGTATGCCCCCGAGCAAATTTGTACCCCTTATTAGCATCCTTAAGAAAAAGAAGTACCCTCAAACCAAAACCTTTGTGGCATTGTCCATTCCGCCTTCTCATTTCTTCTCAAACGCTTTGGTTATTGAGCAGTGACATCTTACCAGCTTCTGTCCCTATCTGTAGTTATTATTGAGTAGTTAATAAGAGTTCTTTTGATTTTTCTTCTTCTCAGTGACGATGGAAACTAAGAATATCGTTCAACTTTAAGGTGAGTAAGAAGGTACATTCTTTTTAAGATAATCATCAGGAGGAGCTAATGCTGGTTTTCTAAGAGATCATTTTTGTTGCAGTTTGATTTGTCCTGTGAATGAAATTGCCCCAATTCTATTTTGAGCCAGAAACAAAGATTTATCCTTTTTCATCATCTTCTCAAGAGTGGGTTTCTTATAAATCTCTTCTTTTATGTGTTTACTTTTGTTTCTAGCTAGGGTTCTTCAAGATATTGCAATCAAGTGGGATCAAAGGTATAAAAGTTTTTTTTTTTTTTTTTCTTTTTGTTACTTGCAAATTTTCATCTCTGTTGTTAATTTGTTGTCCTGATTACCAGTTTATTGGCGGTATTCAGGTCAGCCTTGGTGGTATCTAGTGTGAAATTGCACTTCTCCCCAGTCCCCATTGAGGTTCTACTTTTGGGCGACTTCAATGGAAGGTAGAATTTAGCCTTTTTCTTTTGCAAATTTGCTGGTTTTGTAAACTTGGTGTTTTAGTTGATTCTTAATTGTTTGTGTTGCAGTCTCAAATGGGCATATGCAGTGAAGAACAACTTCCCTTCATCTTCCAAATTCAAATGGGTGATTGAGAAAGTTTCTGAATTGAACCAGGAAGATCATTTCTCGCCTACATTCACCGTAGGTCGTCGTAAATGGTATATCAAACAACTTTGTGGCCAAACCCCTTTTCTGCAGTACTACTATTTCTATGTTACAATTTCTGCTTTGATGGATACTAATCTTGATATCATGTTGTGGTAGGAGATTGCTAGCTTTTCGTAGGGGAAGCAATGCGGATGATTACTTATCAGTCTATGTGGTTGCTGTCGACTGTACGAACTCCCGATATGCAAAATTCAGTTTGGCTCTTGTTGGTCAAACCAATAACACACTAAAAAAAGGTACATCAATTTTAGTCTGTGTGTATTCTTATTCGTATATATAGATACAGATGGATAACATCTATGTATAGGTTCTAAGTTTTTGTCCTCGGGTATTCTTATATAGATACAGAAGGACAGATTCTCCAATTCACAAAAGAGGAAAATGATTGGGGTTTTGATGAGTTTATACGGTTCAATGAACTTTCCGATCCTATTAATGGGTACATTGTTAATGATGCTTGCATCATTGAAGTCGAATTGTGTTCGTTTCCAAAACAAGATTCTATCGAGGTTGGTAGCTTGTAGTTCCCAAAACCAATAATTATGACATAAATTAGCTAGCCTCCATAATTCTATCAAAGCATATATCTCTAAATTGCGCCTTAATTTACTATTGCATTTGCTGATTTGTGATTCAGGAGTCGGTGCCCATGGAACTCATGGAATCCGGCCATTCTGGTACGAAGTCTCCACATGAGAAAACCAAGAAGAGAAAGGAGCTGGAGGAGGACAATTCTTCATCTGTTCTAAGGTATTGTTTCATACTACTGGCTTCCACTGAAATATTTTGATTCCAAAGATTTAAGATCTTGTGAGTTGTGATATATTTTAATAAAATTGTGTATCTTATAAAGGCGCAATGGCCATGTAGTATTTCAGATGTTCTCGACTTAAAACTGCAAACTAAAATTTCAGCTATAAACATTCAATTTGGAAGAAAACCGTTGTAATTTTAATGTAATTATTTGTTCGTTGTAGAAAGCGGCCGTCTATTGATAGAACTAAGAAGAAAGAAGGGGAACAAGTTATAGAAAGTGGCGAGGAAGCAACCCAACATGGAAAACAAGTTATAGAAAAGTGGCAGGGAGCAGTCCAAAGTTATAGTAAAAGGAAAAGAGCTGCAGCAGAAGGAATAAATGCTGCAGGAAGTGGAAAAGTCTTAGATGGAAAAAGAGTTGCAGAAAATGGCAAGGAGAATAAGAATAATATTGTAGATGGGTGCCCATCATCAGAAAAAAGTAACTTCGAGAACCAACCTGCCAAAAAAGCAAAAATGACTCTAAAGAAAAAAGCTTCTAAAGCAAATGAAGGTGCATTTCTCTTTTCTTGTTATGAAGACTTTCAATTATTTCATTTCACGTAGTTACCTACCTTCATGTTTGAAAATGAATTTCGTGGTGTTAATTCTTGGGCACACAGAATTGCACTTGTGTATTAAACTTATGGGTAGACTTTCAATTTAACTGCTCTCTTATATTTTGTTTTTGATTCAGGGGAAACAAGAGTGGTAATACTAATATCACCGTAAATGAAAGTCAAGAAACCTTTTAGAGCAGCTTTCACTCCCCTATGGTCACTGATAAAGAGAATTTATAAAAAAGAAAAGTTGAGTTTCAGTAAACAACAGTTGGAAATGATACAGGATTCTCCGTTTGGGAATATTTTTATGGCATTCCATGAAGCTAGAGAAACTGACGGAAATCCTTGCAAAACCCATTCTAGAAGTCACTGGTCCAAGTCGGCAGATGCTTGCAACAAAATGCTAAAATGGTACGTGAAAGGACCCCGGAATGAATGAGCATTATTTTGTGTTTCACTATAGAGGGAAGGAATATAAATTGAGATCAACATCGGAACAACTTGCTGTGATATTTGGAATGCCGCAAATGGAAGGAAGAGGAAAGGAGGAACACCTAACAAAATTGGATAAAACGTACTCACGAAGTGAATTTTACATTACTTACTTTGGTTCTTCAGGAGTAATCAGGAAAGTATTGTTGGAAAATAACATTGTTAGGCTAGTGAAATCTGGTGAGAAAAATGAAGATCTAGTAAAGTTGATTGAACTATTTATGTGTAAAACCTTGTTCTTCACAGCTCGTGAAGCGAGTAGGTTGAATGAGAAATATCTTAAACTTTTTGATAGTCCCAAGAAGACAAACAGCTTATCATGGCCAGATTTAATTCATGATCACTTGATGGCAAGCATAAACGAGCATAAAGATAAAGATACGTCACAAGTTACTGGATGCGTAATATATCTATTGGTGTTATTTTTATTCTTAGAAAAAAGATTGAATTATTGGTATCATGAAATTATCATAACAAAAACTGACCAACTTATATTGTATTTTCAGATCTGGTTTGCTGAACATATTAAGAGCGGCATTGAGAAGACGCCGATAGTCGAGGGACTTCCTAGACTTGCTAGGTGGAACCTCCATGATATTTCCTCTGCCATAGAGACAGATTTCATGGGTCTTACGGATTTTGAGGTAAAAATAATAGACACAACTTAGTTAATGCTTTTTGGGTTTTAACTAAAGTGTATCTCAAGTGCACTGGATAGTTTAGAGGACGTTGCAATTCAACTTACATATGCATGCCCATGTTTGCAGATATCTGAGAGTTTCTGTCAAGCATACTCGGAAGCAGAAAAACAAATACTGAATATCTTGAGAACGCAGCTACAAGAACAGGATCAACTACTGTGTGAAGCAGAACAAGGTCAGCCTCAACAAAATGATGTTGTTGAGCAGGAAGTTCAGGACGAGGTACAAACGAAGGTTCAAAGAGATGACTGAGTAACAGATGTGGGTCACAACTACCACTCATATTGGAAGGAAAATGAGGGAGAATGTCAATAAAGAATTATTTTTTGAAGTATTATATATACGTTCCCCCCTTTTTTGTGTCTAAACATGTTTAGGAATTGCCTTGTCGCAGCATACAAGTGCAAAAAGGTCTCAGCCTGATACATTGGGTGTGGGGTC